>NW_027118019.1:0-71806 GCF_038497935.1 Neoaidaea tothii
TAATCCCTAATCCCTAATCCCTAATCCCTAATCCCTAATCCCTAATCCCTAATCCCTAATCCCTAATCCCTAATCCCTAATCCCTAATCCCTAATGGATCCAAGAGTGTCAGTCTCACGTTCTAGAAGATCTACATCATCACTATAAGCAGATTTGTCTTCAATTTGCTTCAATGCTATATAGAAAAAAAATGAAACCTTTGTGGTCCCTCTAGAATACACTCGATTTGACTATTCATGCCAATGTCATACCATATACAAAAGTACTTGCCAATACCAAAACCAACCAGCTCATCTCCATGCGAGCACTTCCAGATTTAGCGCTGCTAGAACTGGTAGGCGTAGCCGTCACTGTGACTGTTCCAGGAGCGTTTGTGGTGGTCGGGGTTTCAGACGGGACAACGTCTGAACTAGCAGTCGCAGTTTTAGTGACCGTGGTTTTACCCGGGCTAGTGGTCGAAGTAGTAGCATGATGACTAGAAGTAGCAGATGACTCAGTGGTACTTTCAGATGATTCCGATTCCGTGGCACTTCCAGAAGTGTACGTTGCGAGCTCACTGAAACCCACTACTGTCAACAAAAATCCACCGCCTCCATTGCCGTTTCCTGTCGCGGTCGTCGTCGTCACAGTGCCTGACGACGTGCGCGTCGTGCTTGGCTCAATTGTCTGGGTGGTCTCCCAAACCGTTGGCGTTGTCGATAAGTACGCTGCTAGTCCGTCCGAGTCAAAGAGGACAATGTTCTCGCTTCCAGGATTCTCTATCGCCTGACCGAGTCCAATCAAGTTCGAATCCAGGTCAAAAATGACGTACGCTGAACGAACAAACGGCAGGCCTAGAGTAATTGAGTCACTGACAGCCAAAGCAGGTGAGCACAGCTGCCGTCCGTCCGAATAGGAGTAACTTCCATTCACAATAATTGGCGGCACTAAATTCTTTATCGGAACTTCAATACCAACGTTATCACTGAACCAGAACACAAATGGAGTGTCGGTATCTGAGATCTCGTCACAGTAATAATTAGTATTCAACTCCACTGCAATTGAGTTGATAATGTTGTTGACAATCACTTCAGGGAGAAACATGTACGTGCTACCTTCCGAGATCAGAGCTTTCTGTACCTTGCTAATTCCCGAAATCAGAGTTTGGTTGTTGTACGTAACGTCAGTCAGATTAACTTTGAGCTGAGTTGGAGCCTCGCCAGCAATGTCCGGGACGACCTCGAAGATGTAGAGGTAGTCGCTCCACCGGCTTGAATCATAGCCTCCGAAAAGAATGTCTCCTTCTTCTGAATAGCTGTTATTTAGGTAGATCGAATACGTCTTTGACTCGATATAGCCTTGATCAACAAGTAGCTGAAGAAGAGTCGTGTACGCCTTGCCGTTCTCGTATTCACTCTCATTGACCTCATAACCAAGCCCAATCACTGGAGTAGTCGAATTTGATGCATTCGCAATAGCGATCATCGCATTGCCCACCGACATCTCCCCGATATGGACAGTGTCCAACCCTAGAACTCCCTTGGCCCATCTACCATCCTGATAGGAAAGAGAGAACGTTTCCGAGGTGCTGACGAAGGTAGAAGACTCGTCTGTGTCGAAGACGAACTCATCGCAGTTCTCGTCGCAGTAGGAGTCTTCTTGGCCATGCACCCAAAAATCTGATGCGCCCGTCGTGACATCAAAATCAATATCCTGTCCAGGAGTTCCAAGACTTAAAGTGATATAGTAATAATATCCGGCGTTTCCTTGTGTCACATCAGTCGACGTATATCTTTTCTGCAGTTTTTTCGACTGGCGACTATGCGACGGCTTCAGTGTCGTCCGAATGATATCCGCCGTCACAAACCGCGCCGCCAAAGCAAGACAAAGAAGAGTCAGCGCCTTCATTCTACAACATGGACGGTTGCCCTGTTAGATCGTTAATCACAAATTTAAGGGCAAAAAAACTCCAAACAGAACTGTTCTGGGGACTGCACCGCTTATCTAGTCAGGCCCCGGACCAAAACCGACCCCGTACTAACTGTTCGAGCACTTTCATAATATTTGCTGCAGGACACCAGGAGACTAAAAATTTGCATGCCACGCGCAAAAGGCACTGCTTAACTCATATTGAGTGATAGGCCATACGCTACTGGACTAGGCGGGGCTCAGCAATATGCCTCAGCCGTGCGTAGGCTGCATGTAGATGCACTAACCTTCAAAGAGACTTAATGCTCCCAAAAAACCTGGCTCGAAGATATCATGGGCGCTTCCTCCTACATTATTACATCCCCACACTTATCCCCCACAGCTATAGCCGGACTCTCTGCTTGGCCGCTCCTAACCGTGGCGGGTCTCGGTGATAGTGGCAGCCTGACACGATAGCCGGAACTATGCTATCTATCATTCTGGTTTGACATTTTTCTGCATCATGTGCATCATCAACTGGGTTGGCTGGTCATGATTCAGATCTGCGTCGCACTTTGAATCGTCGCTTGTAAATACAGGGCAGCTTACCTGCCAGACATCCCTAAGGAAGCGACGGAGTTGTCTGCTAGTGCAACACTAAAAGGAAACAAGGTTTCATTCACGGCCTTAACGACACAAATGCACTTTGGCATACTGTTCCCGCTAGGATTCATTGCAGGCTGCCCACTCCCAAACCGGGCACAGTAATTTAATCCGTCCCATGCCTTCGGTCAGGTCGCCCAGGAAACCGACGTGACAGCCGGCCAGTCAAGTGCTGCCACCACCAGATACTAGTATCAAACTCGCCCTGAATAATATTAGTCATAGCCGCATTTGATTGAAGTTAGGTCCCACCGTCTCCACTGACGTAACTTGAGCGAGAGGTTGGTTTTTAAGACGGCATCAGCGAGTAAACAAGCAGGGCCTAGCATATCTGAGTAGTCAGCTCCTTGCGACCGACAGGCCTCGCTCGTTTGTATGTCACCTTACGGTCGTAGGCTGCCGTTATGATATCATTGATGTGTGACTATTGTAGCTGTCACTGCTGGCCAGGAAGACCATCTATGTAGATGTATGATGGATCGCAGGTGCCGACCGAGAGCTCTGCAGCTCTCCGACTGGCTAGCAAGCGTAAAGAGCAGGCAACAAAATTCTCCGACATGAGCGTTACACTGGGCGAACACAATCAACTCCAGCCTCTTGTGAAAACCAATCCCAGCCACTGCTCGTGATATCATCCATCAATCACAGCGTTCTAGATGCTGCGGGGTAATAATTGACAGCCCATATCCACAAGAACATGTTTGGTTCCGCTTATGTCATACCTCTGTCGGAAAAAGGAACACGCGAGACCAATAGCTAGCTGACGTTCATGTTTTAGTGTTCACGACAAACGGCAGTTTCACCTCCTTCTGAGAGGTAGGTTCCAATACCTGCATCCGAAACAAGAAAGGGCCGTGTGGTCTAGTAGTATGATACTCGCTTCGGGTGCGAGTGGTCCCGGGTTCAATTCCCGGCCCGGCCCCCCTTTCTTCATATATTTTTAATTCCTTAGATCAACGTTGTCCTGCTCAAATGTTCCAATGTAATTCTTCTAACTGTTCATGGTCTAGTGGCCTAAAGGTAAGGCGTTGCTCTCCGGAGGCAAAGATTGCGGGTTCGAGTCCCGCCTGGATCTCTTTTTGACTGGCCCTCACATATAAGATATGACGTATTCTAAGATGCATAAGTCAGTTCGTCTAGGGCGCGAACGTTGCATGGCTTGTTCAACGTGCAATTAATGTATCATCCATGCGGATATTCACGAGACGTGTGCGTGTAATGAATGCCAGGTGCTTGATACAATCTGTCCCGCTTAGTGCTCTTCCATCTAGGCTGTTACATGTATATGATAGAATATATTCGAGCTCATAATCTGGCTAGAGATACTACTCGTAAGTCGTTCAATTGGCTTTGGTGATCTGGTATCGAATCAAAAGTAAGTGTGCAGCCACGGAAGGTATATCGGAAAAAATAGCTCTATCTCTTTGCCGCCTATGTATCACTAAACAGTCCTTCAATTCTCGCGCAGCGTTAGTATAGGAGCGCGACAAATTTGAATCGTTGATCTAGAACCAAGAGTTGCGTGGACGTCGTATTGCTGGTTCCAATGGGACAGAACCCCAGCTTAGACCACACTATAAACTAGCGTTACCCTCAATGGTGCAAAGCAATACTTGGGCGGGAAATACCCACGTGTAAGATCTCTAAGTGCAGAATCGTGCTCATGTCCGTGCCCCATAGCCGAGGCATGCACCGACATGAAGCTTGGACTAGATTTGGTCCGGCAACTCCACACAGTCGCGGGGATTTTCGTAAGCGACAGCGCTGCCAAGGGTTCGGCTAGCTGCGTACCTGGGCGTTTCTTGCACAAGTGGTTGCCCAAGCGCCATCCGAAACGTACAAAAGCAGCTGACGACAGTAGAACCGGATGCATGTTGGCCAAGTGATTGGATCCCTACTGTAGCGCTATTCGAAGACGCCAAGAAATCATTTTCCGGCAATCGATCGCCAACACTATGAGAATCCCAATTCCTGTAAGAGGATGTGCTCTTGGCGGGACGCACTGACGGCAGGGTTCCAACGACTACAGACTCATCCGAAGCACGTGTAGTCCTCAGCTGAATACGCCGGGGGTATATATAGTCAAGCGAAATTCATGAAGTGCGAGACAATCGTCAATCATCAGATCCGAACATCACTCTAGAAATGAGAAATCTTGCTCTGTCTGCCGCTGCTGCGGCTAGCTTTATTGGCGCTGTAGTTGCTGCCCCTGCCACCAGTGGAAGCTTTAATTGTCTGTCGATGAACGTCGCCGGTATCCCGGAAATTCTGCAGAGCAATGACGAGTCGGGTGACAAGACGACAAACACTCAGACAATTGGAGAGAAGTTCTCAGAGTACGGATACGACTTCATTCACGTCCAGGAAGACTTCAATTACCACGCCACTTTGTACGAGTATGACAACCATACGTACCGTACGGCCACGTCTGGTGGTGTCGTGCTGGGGTCCGGCCTGAACACTCTGGCCAACTACGACTGGATTGACTTTACGCGTATTACTTGGGATGACTGCTCAAACGCCAGCGAGGATGACTGTCTGACGCCCAAGGGCTTCACGTTTATGCGCGCTCGTCTCGACGATGGTGTGTATATTGATTTATACAACATGCACACCGACGCCGGTACCGAGGATGACGATGAGACAGCCAGAAACTCCAACCTGCAGCAGGTCATGGACTACATCAACACTTGGAGTATTGGCAATGTTGCTATCATCTTCGGCGACAGCAACAGCCGCTACACTCGTACCGCGGACAACATCCGTATTTTTATGAACAACGGCTTCTCGGACTCCTGGGTTACCGAGGTTGAGGGTGGAGACCCGCCCGCGGCTGGCGCAGACGCCATCGTATGCGACAACCCGACTCTAGTGAACACCTGTGAGACGGTCGACAAGCTTTTTTACCGGTCCAATGGTTTCATTGAGTTGACCAACAATGGCTTCTACTACGACTCGCTTCGTTTCCTTAGCGATAACGCTACGACTCTCACTGACCACAATCCCATCCGCACCGAGTTTTCCTACTCGCTGAATAGCACGTTCAGAATGTCGGACTTTGTTGGGGGCCCTCATGGAACTTGGTTTAGCGACTTCACGACGCTCCGTTCGCTTCCTTCATCTCCTGTTGTTTCTACCATCACTCTGCGCGGTGGCAGCCGCCTCGACAGCGTTGCTGTCACGCTCTCGACCGGGACCACTTTAACCCACGGCGGTACTGGCGGCGACGCCTCTTCGCTGACGTTCTCTTCGGGCGAGTACATCACTTCGGCTTATCTCTGCCAGGGCGAGTACGACAGCCACACTCGCCTCTTCTATGCCAAGTTCACTACCACACTTGGCAACACTGTCAGCGCTGGCAAGACCACCGATGACTGCTACAGTTTCACTGCCCAGTCTGGGTACGGTCTTGTTGGTTTCCACGGTCAGGACGGCGACGAGATCGACCAGCTGGCCATTGTATGGGGCAAGAAGTAGCTGCCTGTTACGGCAATTTTGGAAATATAGAATGCCTCGTTAGCTTTTTGGCATTTTAGAAGTAATATGAACACAAGATAATCCAACTGTCTCGAAACGACTACCGATCCCGAATGTGTAGAATAGTCTGAAACAAGCAGCTGCTTGCCGTTTCGGAGAAGCCATATGTTCGACCGATCCTGGCCTTCGATTGGCAGTGATGGCCCAGCATGGGTTTATATAAGTGGCGTTTCTCGTAGATAGAGAGGCGTACCTGAGTAGGTGCGGAGAAGTAAACTTTATTCCTTATACGCTCTAGGCTGCGGAGTATAGTTATTACGGCCGAAATTCGCGGGGGAAACACACGCCTTCGAAGAGAGAATTGCTTTGAAAATCCCACCCCTCCGCATACTCAAACGTGTCGATTCACGCGATGAGCGACATGGACTGCAGGTACTTGGAGGGGCAAAGGAACTGTACTTAGCGGGGCTTCAGGTACGTAGTTTCTTATCGTCGATGTAGAACATGGCTCATAACGGCAGTCAATTATGGCAGCAGTTTGCGGGGCGTCAAATAATATGCTAGCACGTTGACCATTGATTCAGCCTAGAAGACATCAGTCTCGACAGTTGGCATCGCGGCTCGCGTCGACGAGCTCAGCTTCGATTCACACATGATATTTGAGCATGATAACTATCCTCAAGACGAAATTTACAGCTCATCGTCTACTTCAACTCATAGGCCCTTTCCCAGCGAATTCATTATGGTGTCTGTTAGATGTGACGTAATCTCTAGGTTTCCAGATTCAAATGACTGGTGTAGCGTGAGGTACCGACCGATAGCTACTACAGAACCCAGCCAAAACAGACTATCTGGACCGCTATTTCTTGATATTCAATTCCAGATTTTACGACCTCAAAATACGGCTGTGACTTATTTTGCGATGATCTCTACACCACGTCACAACTTCTGATGGTAAAGAGCCTAAAGTTTCTCATTTACCGACTACAGTCGGACATATTACCAACTCAATATAGAGACCAGATATCGATACCACATAAACGGAGCAAAAGGAACAAACCCA
Source organism: Neoaidaea tothii (assembly GCF_038497935.1). NCBI lineage: Eukaryota > Fungi > Ascomycota > Lipomycetes > Lipomycetales > Lipomycetaceae > Neoaidaea > Neoaidaea tothii. The sequence continues at coordinate 7,091 of NW_027118019.1, forward strand.
ACATTGTGAGACATGTCGTCGTAGCAGGGGAAAGGTGCGGGGCCCGAAGCTACAAAAAAATAGATCCAGGCGGGACTCGAACCCGCAATCTTTGCCTCCGGAGAGCAACGCCTTACCTTTAGGCCACTGGACCATATATTTAAAATATAGATGTGTTTGTCGTATTGATCCCAAAACAGATTGTGTGTGCTTGGCACGTACCGTGTGCGTGGCGCATGCCGTGTGCTCGGGTTGCCAAGAGGCTGACGAGATCACCGATGTGTTGGAACAAATATCTACAAGCGAGATTGAGACGGGACAACTGCATTGGCTACGCTGTCGACAGTAGCCGACGGTGATTATAGAGTTCTTAATAGGGTTTTTAATTTAATAGACTTTAGCTGTGCTCGGCACTGTTGAGCAGCTACCACGAGAGCGACCAGTCGGCGGTCCAAGCGCCGCCACAGGTGAAATCGTTCAAGCCGGTGACAGTTAAAGTTTTGGCAGTACCATTGTAGGCCACATCAGCAGACGGCACAGTCGCACCATTGAAAGTGACATTTCCAACGGGAGCCGACGATACTCCGAGAACGGTGACGTTAGCCAGCGGATTGTAGTCCTTGAACTCGCCGCGGGTGGTGGCCGAGAGCGTTCCATTTGTCGCAACGAAGTCGACAAACAAGGTGCTCTCAGGAATCAGGCTCTCACCGTCGTCGACGTAGACCTCGCCAGAGGCAGTTCCCTCAGCACTAAGCGCGGCGATAAGTGACCACGGCGAGTTACGGACTTTAGTGGTAGTAAGCGCAGGCTCGTGCAGAGGCAGGACGCTGCCGCCACGGACGAAGACCGGAATATGACCTAGAGGCGCCGACAGCGTGGTGTTCACACCAGGCTCAGCATCAAAGGCAATCTGGGTGTACCAGTCGTACCAGACTTCACCGTCGCCGACGCCAGGGAAAACGCCCTTGACTGTGTCGACCTGGGGCTCAAGAACCGGAACAATCATGAGTGAAGGACCCAGCATGAACTGAGTAGAGACCTCCGCGAGCTGAGGCTCGTTCGGGAACTCCCAAGCCAAGGCACGCATGACCGTAGAGCCGGTCTCGTGAGCGGCGTTGAACAGGGTGTACATGTATGGCAGCAGGGCGTAGCGGATAGCCATGGCGGTCTTCGCTGCGTCCATCACCGAAGACCAGATATAAGGCTCCTGAGAGATCGTCGAGAGCTCGTTGTGGTTACGGTAGAACGGGAAGAAGGCCGACAGCTGCATCCAACGACTGCACAGCTCGTAGTCGGAGTTACCATTGAAACCGCAGGTATCGACGCCGAACATAGGGATTCCGAAGAGCGAAAATGACAGCGCCTGCGGGATCGAGAAGAACATCATGTACCACTTTGAGGCGTTGTCTCCACCCCAATGACCTGCCCACTTGCCGGTGCCGGCGAACGTCGAACGTCCAATAATGAATGGACGCTTCTCCGGGAAGATCTTCAGGAGACCATGGTAGGTTGCATTGAGAATTTGATGCCCGAACAGATTGTGTACGTCGTACTCGAGAACTCCGTCAGAGTGCGTAGCGTTAGGAGAAACAGCGTGCTGGGAGAGGTCGCCCTGCTGGTTGTTGATGACATAAGGCGGGTGCTCGATGTTACGGACCCCGAGAGTAGGCGTGGTGCGCAGGTACGACGTCGAGGTAGCCGAAGTAGCCGTGGTAGTAGCATTGGAAGCCACTGGCGTCGCTGTACCTGCGTTGTAGGCACTCTGCGAGGCCGAAGCCGACGCTGCAGACGAGGCCTCGGTGGCGTTCGTGATCTCAAAGCCTTCAGGGTAGTCAAAGACTTTGGAACCTAGCTCACCGGGGAGGCCGAAGCTGGGGTGCACAGGATTGAGAGTGAGGTTATTGGTTCCACAACTGCCTATGCAGAAAGACGACACCTCGCTCATGTCAATCCAGATACCATCAAACGGCACCTTGCAGTGCCACTCGGCCATTTCGCTAGCCCACCACTCAACAGCATTAGCGGCGTGCCAGTCAGGAAACACAGTATAACCTGGCCAGACTGCTCCGATATACTCCGATCCGTCGGGGTTACGAAGGAAGACGTCCGCCTCATGTCCACGGTTGTACGGCTCGTAACTATCAAGTCAATAAAATTTCTGCAAAGACACTCACGCGTCGGTAGCGTTCTCCGGGTTCGGGATATAGATAGCTGAGTCCACGATCGGGACGTAATGACGGCCACCGGCGTGCAGATCGGCAAGGAACTCACGTCCACTTTCGTAATCAAATGTGTTAGGGTCGTTCTCAAAGTCACGGTACAGCTTCATGTAGTCAATGTCAGTCCAGATAGTCTCCAGAGGAATTTCGAATTTCTCAAAGTTAGACACGACCTCGGCGAGCACCGTCCAGTTCTGGTAGCCCCATCTGCATTGATGATAGCCAAAAGTGAAGTATTGCTGCATAGCAGGGAGACCGGTGGTGCTGACCTGGTACTCCTGGGTAACATCTAGGGTGGTAGGACCAGAGTAAAAGAACAGGTCAATGCTACCGCCCAACGTACGCCAGGTGATGTTGTTGGGCTGAAGCAAGACTTCCTGAGCATGTGCATTGCGCAGGAAAACTCCATGAGAGTACGAGACATAGTCCTTGGTGGTCGAGGTGTTTCCGGTAGTCACCAGCGTAAGCTCACCGGTCTCGGAATTTTCTTCGAAGTAACGAGTGTCGACATAGAACGGATGCGAGCCATAGATGTTGCTGTACGGTTAGCTTAATAAACTCTCCATTGAGCTTACCCATCAATAGGATCGCCGACATCGGCGGCAAAAATAGTCGCAGTGTAATTGTTACCAAGTCTGAAGCCATGGATCTGCTCACCCAGTCCGTAAAGATTGTACTCCTCTGGAAGAGTAGACACAAACTCAATAAACTGATTTTCAAAAACAATGACAGTACCCTCAGTAGTGAACAGAACATCACCAGTAGACTTTCGGGTAACCTTGAAGCTGAATGCGGGATCGTTCGAGTAACTAAAGACGAGGTCACCATCGACCTCCACCTCTCCAGACGACTCCTCGATCTGCGGCCGAGGAACAATAGTTTCTGAAAGCATATAGTAGGAAGTGTTTGACGAGTCCATCACAGCCGGAATGATTGATACAGCCAGTCGGCTAGAGCTCTGATACTCGACAGTGAGATTGAGTTTCTCAATGTCGGTACCGTAAGCGTTGCAAGCTTTGCCAGCAAGCGTAAGTATAGCCGTAAGACCGGTATCTGAGTGCTCAATTGATGACGCGACATAGCCTGGGCAGACAGCCTGAGCGTTGATGGCCTCAGGATCCTTAATGTTGGGCAAGAGGTTGGCGCCAGTGTCGGCCTCGGCCGGTACCGTAAAGAGTGAACGCCAGCTTGTCGTAGTTGCTGTCGAGTTCTCATAAGAAATGGCATTGACAGTGCTGGAGAACAGAGCCAGCGCCGGCAGCGCAAGTTGCGCCGCAGCAAGTTTAGAGAGTTTCATCGGGTACCGTTGTCTTTTTTACTGCCAGGCGGTTCCTGCGGTCTTTGTTGGCTGACGAGGAGGTTTTATAGTCTCCTCTGTCGGCAGACTACGGTCCACGGACCGGACAAGACCGTCCATCGGTAGCTAACGTCGGCATAGGCGCAACATCGGCCCGGTGATTTCTCCGCTCGGCAAGATAGGCCCCGATCCAGTTCCAAGAGGGGGTGCGGGGTGACGCATATGTCAGCCGGAGAAACCAACGGAACTAGACCGCCTGGTGTTCAGAATGTTTCCGGCATGGAATGTTCCGGACTACGACTGGATCGCTCGCAAGAGGTGTCACGGGCGCTAGAACTACTCGTCAAGTCACCACTTGTTAGCCGCAGTGACTTGGCACTTCTCTCTCCGCTGGATGAAACCTCCAGTTCCTGGTGTTCATAGTCGCTTGTGGAGCGAGAATGCCCACCACGTGTGAGCTCGGCAGGGACGGTACGAGGTGTCTTATGGTTAAACTGTATGTTGTCGCGGTAAATGCTCAGCCATTTGTCTCAATAAAGTCCCAAAGGAGAATTAAGGTCGAACGCCCTGGGAGGAGATCACGAAAGCGATGCCCAAATATGTACTAGATGCGGGGAAATAGGCAACGGCTAGGGTGCCTGCGGCACTGATGTCAGAAAACTACTGGCGGGGTGTGTCTTGAACGGGAATAGGGCACGGCGGCTTGTGCATAGCGGATAAATTCACGGAGAGTAGATCGGCAAGCCCGCCAGGTCTGGTGGGGAGCAAGACCGCTCGTAATCTTAAGTCTATCGCCTGTTCCGGGAGTGAAAACAGGTATTGGACGCAGATCGTGCTCGTCGGTCCAGTGGATGCATACGGCGCACATTTCTAGCGGACTTAGCAGGCAATTGTCTTCAAAATCCCCAGCGCCCACCGGTGGTCGGACAGCAATCAGCGGCGGTAATTACTAGCTCGTATGGCCGATCTACGAGCGTTAGCTGAGTCGGAGATAATGGATGATTGGATAAGCGGAGTAGTGAGCGACTGAAAATCTACGTGACCTCGGCATAAGCTTGTTCCTAACCTTTAGCTACAAGCTATCTGTAGACCGGCCAGGCTACACGAGCGGTCTTATGCCGGCCGAAGCCGACCTCTGCACTAGGTTCCCTAAGCCGCCGGTCGATGCGCCAGCAGCAGACCGCAATCTGGTCGAGCCAGTCCTCGGCCGGAAAAAATCTCGGAAGCGCTTATAGCTAGAGCGCGTTAAGTGGTGACCCCGCTTGAGCTGACAAACCAAGCGACAAAGCGCAGAGTCAAGATTCCTTGGACTCCTAAAGCCAAGGTCGTCTCCGCCAAGAAGAGGACATGGACAGTGAAATGCCCTGGTTTACATTACACCTTGAGATTTTACCAAATGTCTCATAATAAAACGGGGTCGGAAAAACAGAAAATCCGAGATGAGTCTGAACAAAAACAAAATGGTCTCTGGCGGGATCGAACCGCCGATCCTCGCGTATCACAAGAATTACAAGTCTTATTAGCACGATGCCTTAACCAACTGGGCCAAGAGACCACTGATATTAGGGAATGAATTTCTGGTGGATAGGTTGGTTGTAGGTCGGCAATAGCGCACTAAAACTATACAGCACATTTGAGCCCTAGCTTTATTTCGAGGTCCAGTTATACTGATAAACAAAACAAAAAAGTAAACTCGGCAACGGGGAATTGAACCCCGGTCTCCCGCGCGACAAGCGAGAATTCTAGCCACTAAACTATTGCCGACCTCTTATTAACTCTTCAGGAGTATGCATTACTATCAACACAGCATACGATTGATATATATATGATGACCATTACACCTATCATCGTATCTCCAAATGTGCCCAGGTAACTGAACATTTAGAGAAATAAATGGGACGCATCCGATAACAAAAATGCGACTCTACGGGTTTGAAAAAAAAAATTGCAGCACCTACGATTCCAGCGTGGTCTCCCACCGCAGTACTAAGTAGGCCCAACGAAGCTTAACTGGTGTTGATCGGACGGGGAACTGTGTTTTCTTCGTGGTATGGCCGCAACTAACAATGTTATACGTGCCTACCTTATATAGTATCGGTATATTACATATGGCGCCTACCAGAAGCGCGAATTTAAACGCTGTAGGCGAAACATTCTAAGCGCCTTTGCCCCTGGATAGGGATGCATTCCGCATAAGTGTATATACGTCGTGGTAGCGACGCGTAATTACTGGGTTTTTCTCTCCTGGCAGCATATTTCTAATTTTAACCTCCATTTTGGCCGTATGCGCCAGCGACTTTAGACTCAAAATTTGTAGGGTGTACGTAACAAAATATAACAGCACCGCAAGAATAATTCTTAGAAACTAGCCGACACCCACCTTCCTCAACGAATTCCTGCACGGCGAACTGGTGAATTTGTGTCGGCAGTTGGGCTGAGAGCAGTTTGTGCACATAGCTTCGGTCTCACAGTCGCACGAGACGAGAAAGAAGTTGGGGAAAAATCAGCGGACCTCCTGGATTTACGAGTGAAAGACTGTGTTCTTCTTGGACGAAACGAGTAACAAAACCATACGATGAGAAGAGGACTTCAGGCATTTGTGGCGGCTGGACTGCTGCTGGCCACACATGTGTATGCCGACATCGAATTCTTGACGCCGAAAGCCAGCAAGGCCTACGACGCGGCTGACGCTTTGGCCATTACATGGCAGGACAGTGGCGACGCTCCGTCTATGGACGATCTGACGACTACAACGATCATTTTGTGCACAGGCTCGAACGATGATATTACAGCTTTGCAGACGCTTGTCAACGGAGTGACTCTGTCGACACTAGAAGATGTCTACGATGCTACCATTGACACCACGGTGGCGACTGACGGCGAGTTCTTCTTGCAGATGACTTCAATCATTTCAACTGGTGGATACGTCATCAACTACTCTGATCGGTTCAACCTGACCGGTATGACCGGAACGACCGAGGCCGAGGATGGTGGCGACACCAGCGCTCCGTCGCGCCAAATTAGTGGATACACGTCGGGAACGACAGCCGCTGCCACTGCCACCGGCACCCTTGTGGCAACAACTACCTCTGGCGGATCATGGGACCCCTACACTGTCCCTTACTCCAGCCAGGACGGCTGGCTGTGGAAGTTTGCGCCCATGCAGCCGCAGCCGAAGACATCGATCAACCCCAAGGCGAGCATGACCCGTCGGTACCCCAAGACGAGCTACTCTGTTTTCAAAACGAACACAATGGTACCGTACGCGACGACGACGGCCACGTTGGGATGGTCGTATACCCCGACGACTACTCTCAACCATGCTGTGACGGCCTCGAACCCGTATTCGTACAGTAACTATTATACCAAGCCGCGTAGCCGGTGGGTTGACTGAACCAAGATGGCGGCATAGGTCCAGTAAAGCTGGGCCTACGCGCTTAGCATGTTGTGCGCAACGATTTATGAACGCGAGCTTTAGATAGCATTCTGTAAATGTCTCTTGACAATGTACTATTGAACCATAAATCTACCAGGAGTTATTCGCGGGTAACAGGACAGGCGACCGAGCTATGCTCGGTTGAAGGTGGCGTGAGTGGAAGTAGACGATGGCCTGGAGAAGCCTGATTCAGCAGTCGGTCAGGCTGAGCGGTCTAGTTTGGTAGCTCGAGTAGGATGCTGTCATGGTGTGAGCTGTGGTCGTCGCGCAGCTAGTGTTTAACCACGCAAATAGTATGGTGACAATTGGTTCGTTACATGCGAGCCAAACCAAGCACTGCGGCGTCAAAATTTTCAAGCCTTGGAAGGGGGTTTTCAGACGGCAAGCACTTCGTGTCGACAGGGTCAGCCATTTGCAGCTGGAAACTGCCGGCAAAGAGTATGAGAATGCGAATCGACAGTGCGGAGACTCAAGCTGGTGGCCGTAAAGCATCGTATTGCCGGTGGACATCGTCGGCCGTACGCAGGCCATCAAGTAGAAGGGCAATACGACCCCAGGGCCAGCCTTGATCGCCATATACCTTAATTTTTGCCAACTCCCAGTCAGCGTACGCGGGCGGTTCCGACGCCTGCGGCGAAACATCTGGGCTATCTGGCTGGGCGAGTATTTGCTTTGGTGTAGCGGGAGCATCGGCGGGTTCTGCCTTAGATGGTTCCGCCATCGGAACTGCCGCATGAGCGGTCGCAAGGGTGGTTGAGATTGACGCGGAGTCGATCAGGACGGTGATGTCTGTACGCGTAGGCGCACCAGGACTTGGAGTTGGCGTTGGCAATTGCATAGCCAGTGCACTCTCTGAGCGGCGCCGCATTGCTGGGTGTATCAGATCGACTGTAAATAGCCGTAAGAGTGTTGTTCTTACCTTCCTCCTTGCGTTTACGGCGTAGACGGCGCATCCGTTCGCGGGCCATAATCCGGTCCTTTTTGGCTGCCTCAAGCGGGGACCGCTTCTGCTGAGGAGGGCATATGTTCGAGCTTTGAGAGACTGTTAAGATGTCGCCAGAAATAGTTTGGATGCGAAACATGATGGCGGTCAGCGGCGGACGCCGGGAGAACAGAAGTGATGTTGTCGAACAGGCGAGGTGGTGGAAAAAACATGCTGGGTGTTTGCGGGCGTTAGACCGGTCTAGCTACGGGACCAACGAGACCAGAATTGACGGCCAGGGAGCGGGCGCCTCGCCACAGATCGATCGTTCTTCCAACAGGCTAAAGATGAATTGACAGCCAGTCAAGGTACGAATGTCACGGCAACGGCGAGCTCGTCGGCCTGCACGGCGCCAGAAGGCAAGTCCCAATCGCAAGGCGCGAGTGTGCACCGAGTTATGGGAGTTATGCGCGTGGACGCCACGTGCGGCTGTTACCCAGGGCTGTGACCAAGCTGCGATATTGTCTGTTACCGAGAGTTGTGACCTGGTTACCTAGGTAACATCTGGCAACGCGGTATATACATAGCTAAATACGAGCGCCTTGCACAGCCTACAGGTAATCGCGACGTCAGCGTGCACCCACGATGAGCCCCGCGGTGGGATGAACCAGTTTAGAACATGGCTGCCCCTCGGCATCCCGTCAGGGCTGGGCTAACATGCCACCGTACCCATCCCCCTCCGTCCTAGACAGGCTGGGTACATATAGCTAGGCACAGAGGTAAGCGATGATGGTACCCCGGCAGAGAACGCTTTAGCCGGCCGGGCCGCTTTCTAGTTTCCCAAAATAGAGCGCTAGACGAGAGCGCGCGTGCCCTGGCGCACGGTGCCGGAAGAACAGAATCTGGAGAAATATCGCGGAGTAGACGCTAGTGAGGGCTAGTTTGTCCGGCTGAGCGGAGTGGCGCAGGACAGAGAAGCCTCTGGTACGCCTGCGCAGGCTACGCGGTCCGCGTGAGTGTCTCCTGGCAGTGGGCACGCTAGGAGCACGCGGGCTGGAGCCCACGAGGAGAAGCGGCCGCCGACCGGGGCACATGGCGTAGCCGGCCGGTAACCAGATGTCGCTCCGGCAATGTACGGGCAGTGAACAGGCAGCGCAGAGATGCACGGCCGAAGCCGTTGGGCCGCCAATGCCTCAATTTGGAGGCGCATCCGGACCTACGGAGGGAGGCTTACCTTGCCGGCCCAGTATCGGGCCCATTCGTAGAACAATCCGGGGTAGTCCGGGGAAGCCCGTGGAAGGTCTGGGGAAGGTCCGGGGGAGGTCCGGGCAGGCAATGACGCCGGCCGAGATTACTCTGCCGGCTGAGCGGCCGGCCGCACCCGGCAGATCGACGCGTCTGCCGATCCGGTGCGTCTCCTGCAGGTGGTCGAAGTCTCTCGAAGCCGATCACGGGCTCCGGGCGTCACTGGCGCTGCCGAGCGGCCCCGACGACAATGCAGGACGGAACAGGCCGGCACGCGCCCAAGAGGGGGAATGGCAAGTTGTCTTGGTCTTTGTTTAGACGAGACAGTACCGGTACGGTCGAGCCTGGTACCTAGCACTCCTCCGGTGATGGGCGGAGCGTGGCGAACGGTCTGGTCGTTTGACTCGGGCCGAAGCTGACGGGTGTGCAGAACGGGCCGAGCGCCGGCCGACAGGTGACCGCACGCCACCGTAATTTCGCCGGAGGAACTGTTCGCACCTGACCGGCAAATGTCCGGGACGTGCGGCCGGCCAGCCGCATGCGCAGCCGTAGAGCGCAGGGTAAGGCGGTACAGGTGACGTAGGCGGGACCCACGACGATGGGAAAGTCATGCGGGCGGCGCGGCGCAGCTGCAAGCGCAGCTGCAAGAGGAAGCGCACGCGCGACATGCGGGTTGGCGCGCGATAGGCCGTCATTGCCACTGATCCGCGATGAGAGACAAAACACCGTAGAGAGCGTCAGCGCGCGGCAGCAGAGCAGCGCACGGCGGCAGAGGAGCGCGCGGCAACAACTCTGCAAGACTCATCGGCAAGATCTCAGGCAGAGTTAACAGGCCAACACGAACGAGAGTGTAGGAACGCGGAGGCTGGCCTTGCTAGCCTCCGAACCCAGCTCCTGGGTCGGGGGGCTATATTTGGGACGGGTCAGCACGGGTCAGCACAGATCGTGGCCTTCTCCAAGAAGCTGGGCCGGGTCGCCGCGGATGCGTAGCTGTGGCTAATACATCTCCGGGTCTCCACAGCTACAGCCATTCCAGTAGGCCGGGTCAGATATGAATCGGCCGGCTACGATGCGTTACGCTATCAAACCAAGCCGACAATATTGTCAAGATTGCTCTCAACTCTGGCCGACGCTCAGAAGAAGTCAGGGTGCTGGCTAGTAGCCAAGAACACGTATTCGCTCAGGGCACGGGGTTGACCGGCCGGTGTGGATTCCAGAGCGCCGCCGGGGGCGTTGCCCGGAATGCACAGCCGGCAGATGCGGCGCAGGAGCCGCAGCAGTCGATTACACCCACATAATAGCACGGGACAACGCGGCCAGCGCGCTCACAGCCTGGCCGGCGGGCGGAGCTCATCCAGTCCCCGCACGTACGTGCCAGCGGACGAGCGGCCCGCAACGGCGAGTCGAACTGTAGGTTCATGCTAGTTCGCTGAGACATCTGCGCACTAATGCACCTACAGGGGCTGACGACGCAAGTGGAGAAGACAGCGGTCGAACAGCCGGGACGCGGTGGCGCGATGTCTCGCACGACGGCGACGACGTCACAAATTACAGCTACAGGCAGGCCGGTTGGGAATCTGAGATAGATAGGTAAAAAAAATTGAACTCCAAAGCTGCAGAGATACAGACATGCATAACCCAAAAATGAAAGGCGGAGGCCGGGGGGGGCGCCAGCGCGGCCGGGCTAAATCGCGCGTAGGAAATCAGCCTGGGCGTGTAGAACATGAGGGCTGACGTGGAGGTCGAAGTCGATGAGAAATAGAAAACCGATTTCTAGTCGGCACAGTTCAGTCTCCGACAGACCGCCAACCTTGGCAAAACGACGCTGTTGATGGTTGATGTCCTCGAGTGTCTTTGAAGCGACGCGTAAACCAGCGAGGAGCAGCCGGTGAACGTTGAGATCCGTGAGAGTGATGACTCGGGAGACGACGCAGAGTCTGTAGATGTAGAGCGACGTGGCCATGTAGACAGCCGGAGAGATAGGACAGTAGTGATGGATGCGTTCGAGGTAGACGTCAATTGGAATGTCAGGCGCGGATTTGCACCAGAAGCGGCGAGCGATGAGGGCGTGCTGGGCATGCTTATCGGGGGCTGGAATGGCCAGCTCTGCCGAAGCCGCGGGGGCGTGGGCGGGTGCGACGGGACGCGACGCATCCAGCATCTTGACCAGACCGGATGCGAGAAGCCGTAGTGCGTCGTGCGGAGCCAGCGTGCGCAGGTCGGTCGCGCCGGCGCCAGCGCCGGCTGCGGCCGGCGCCAGATACGACTGGCCGGCGGCGGACATCTGGTCGAGTAGTGCGTACGAAGGGGAAGGCGAAGGTGGCGACGATGCCGACGACGAAGGCGACGGCGGCGAGCTGCCAGCGGACGACGCCGGCGACGCCGACGAAGCCGAGTCGGACGACGACGAGCGGGTGAGCGGTGCCGGAGCAGCGTGCATCGGGAACGAGCGAGGCGGGGACGGCCCGGAAACGGGCCGACTGGCGGGCTGGGGAGACGGCCGACGCAATGCGGACGGCGAACGGGGGCTATGAGCGCCTTCGACGGCGGGTGCGGCCTTATATAGCGACCGGTGCGACCGGCTCGTGCGACCCGGTTGTTGTTAATATCCCAAGGCCTGAGGTCCGGCTCCAGAAAGCCGGCTGCACTAGAGCATGCGTCCAGCGAATGCGCGGCTTGCGAGATCGTCGGCGGTCTGCCGGACTGCTGGTACCTGCGGACGGGGCGAAAGAGGAAGTGAAAACTTGCGACGGTGTACCAGTACCCGGCGATGCGGCTAGTATATATAACCCACACTGACTGAGCGCGGTACGGCCTGCGCTTGGCGATCGCGGTTAGCGCGCCCGGCCGGAATGCGATCCAGACACCGTGGGACGGCGCTGGCCGCGTAGGGTTGCGGCCGCCGGGTTACGGCCAGGTACCGCCCGCAGCTACGGTACCGGGTACGCGACCGACGCGCTCGCCGCAGCGGCTGCACCGACAGCGTGACTGTGATTGCGCGCGAAGTTAAATCGGGTGGGCGGGGCCCACGGCCCGGACCCAGTGGCGGAGGGGCGTACCCGTACGCCGTGTCGGACCCGTGCCGGTGGCCCCGCGGACGCGCCGACGCGCCGTACCGCAGGCCGTGGGTACACTGCCCTATCCGTGCTAGCCGCGCCGACATCCCGGCTCGATGCAGGTTACTAGGGCACGGGTTGCTGTGGGCCTGTGACTCGCCCATACGCCTGTGGGGCCGGCTTTCGACGGCTCGTGTTGTGGGAGCGCTGCCTGCGCCGTGGCTGTGCATCGAGGTTCGGCGCGGGCATCGGTCCAGCCTACAGAGGGACTGCGAGTCCAGCCCTTAACGCCAGTCCGGCCTAGAGCGACGGCAAGGCCGACCGGTGTGCTGGTGCTGACGGCACCGGTACGGCCACCGGTCGGCCGTGGTCAAATGGTGCCGGCCGGCTGGCCTGCCGCCGCCGGCGTACCGCCGAGTCTGTGACAAACTCTGGATTCGGCGCCGGCGATGGTGCGCCCTACAGGACGGACAAAGGACGCGCCCAGACACGGGCGAGCCCAGGCTGCGGCGGCCGCTGCGGCGCGCCCATTCCAACTTAGATTACCTGGCCACTAAGAGACTGCTGACCACTACAAAGCCGTCGGCAGATTGGCTGCAACCGCAGGGTCCACTCCGTGCGCGTCCCAAGGCTGCAACGCCGTGTCACCGGAAATGACTGGCTCGCCTGGACTTGTAGCCGATGCCCGTGGCCGACCAATGTACCGGCTACCTGCAGGTCAAAATTAGCAATACCCTACCAGACACGAGTTTCATCCGCGGCTGAGACGTCGTTCGTATCGGCAGCCGCGGCCACCACTTCAGCCATGCCTGCAGGCGCAGGCGGCCAGTTTCGCGGCCGCCGACGGCCACGGTCGGCCGGCTGCCCGACGCCCGCTGCTAATCCATGAGATCACCGGATCTGTGGATGGTTCATCATGTCTAAGGTGATGGCGCTCTAGACGACGAACAGACCGCGCTCGCCTACAAAGGCATCAAGGTCTCAGTGGAATCGCCGCCCGTAGAATAAGCTCTAGCACGAGGGCGCGTATACTCTCCCGGCCTACCGCCGCCGCCTCCGTGCGGGTGGGTTCGGTATAGTTTCTGCCGCTAGAGTTTGAAACCTCTGTCTAGAACCAGCTACTGTCTCTCATTGAACGAGTCTTTAGACGACGTTGTCATTCGGCATACATGCGGCCTACGCAGCCTACGCGACTTGTGATCGTCTACGTAAGGCCCGAGCTTCTTCGCAGGCAGAATACGCGTTTGGTGTCTGGCGAACAGAAATTCAGTACGAGACTGCTGACACAGATCATGTGTGGCACGTTAAGGTTGGGGGCTTGAAAAGTGTCAGGAGACTGGTAGTTAAGCTCGCCGCAGCCTCGGCCGCACGTGCGCGGGGGAGCACGGAGACATCTACCTTGCTCAAGGACGCCTCTTGGGTGGGGGAGGGCTGATTTCAGATTGGAATAGCGGTCCGAGATGAGTACGAGCGATCGAATCCCGCCGGATGACAGACGGCCGGTCGTCTACCAGAGTCAGCTCTGCACTTCCGGAAGCGGTCGTATGCAATATGGTCCAAAGAACGTCACCAGTGGCGACGGAAGAAGACGAGAAGGTAATTTACGCTAGCACGAGAGATCGAGGCTGTTATGACGATTGGCCTCTACCAAGAGGCGGGATCAGCGTCATGGAAGAGGTCTACAGAATGCCAAGCGGTCGGGATAATTGACGAAGCCCTTCGATGATTTCAGGGCTCCGGCAGATTACCGCAATCGGCGAGTAGTAAATAATAAATGGTGGTAATAATTTTGGACTGTCCTGGCTAGCTAGTGCGACGGGAGATTATTTGGAAACCCTGGCAGCGGACCCTTGCGCTGATCTGACCTGGAAGTGACTAGGCAGGCACGGCCGGGCAGAAGGAAAAATTCGATATGATCGAATGACGGCATCTAGGCTCGCCGAACCAAACTGTCGGTTCTACTCGGCAAGGACTCTGAGGGCAGCGCCAGATATGTGCCCATACGGTTATATTGCACTGACCGGATCAAATATCGACCCGGTGGACTAAGACTGTGAAGACAATGTACTCCGTGTACTCCCAGCGGCTTGGTGGTGCTACGTATTGGCCGTGCGGGGCTCTATGTTTTGTCTCTACCGGAAACAGATACTTGGTCCAAGGCGGAATGGTAACACGGCGCTCCATTTGAGGCCGCGCGGAGCCTGGTCGGCCGCCGAAAGCCGCTGCTGCGCCATAGTGCACTGCACTGCCACAGCACAGCCACATCTGTGCCGAAGGTGGCTGAAAGTGGCGCAGCGGCTACTCGCGGCTGGCTGTGGCGCAGCGGGTAAACGCTTTACCGCGCGGGGCAAGTTGGGCGTTACATGATGTCCCCGGACTTTTGACCGCAACGATACTCTTTCACCATGGCGGACGAGCCGACAATCGTGCTCACGGGCATGCAAGGAGTCGGCAAGTCGACTCTGGCGGTGATCGCCGCGAAAGCACTCGGCCGCAAGTTTGTTGACACCGATCTGCTTCTGGGGAGCGGCCTTGGAAGTTCCCCGAGTGTTTTCATTGAGGCTAACGGCTTGGGCGTGTACCGCGAAAAGGAGCTGGAACTCACCGAGAATGTCCTCAGCACGCGCGCCCGAGGTTGTGTCATTGCATGCGGTGCTGGAGTGGTTGAGAATGCTCGCGGGCGGGCGTTGCTGACCGAGTATGGTCGGACTCATGTTGTGATCCACGTTGTGTCAGAGGAGAGCCGGGTACAGTCGTACCTCTCAGCGACGGACGGTGCGCTGTTTCGGCGAATGTATGCGGGTGCCTTAGAGAGATATCGGGCCTGTGCTACGCACGAGTTTTTCAATCTGTCAGTCGGGGCAGAAGCAGGAGCTTGGCCGACGGTACCGCCGCTGGTCCTTAAACAGATCCAGCGTGATTTTGTGCGCTTTCTGTTTGGGATTCTCAACGAACGAGGATGGGCCAGTGCGTTTGCAGCCACGACTAGTGTGATCCGGCCGGCGGAAGATCGCATGTACACGTACACAGTGCCGGCCGACCTGGAGGCAGGCGACCGACCATTCAGCACGGTTGCTGTCGGCGTTGATTGCTTCGAATTAAAAGTGGACGTCAAACGGTTCGAACGCGGAGCACCTCTCGAGGCAATTGCGCAAGCAGTCAGCATGGTCGCCAGAGACGCTGGCTTGCCGATCATTTACTCCGTGATTGCAAACGAGCTTGGAACGGATAGCGCGCGGTCGACGTATTTTAGACTGATTGATTATGGCGCCAGGCTGGGTGTGCAGTATATCGCAGTCGAACTCGTACACTTTCGGTCTGCAGGGTCGGCGAGGGAACTGCGAGCGATTCTAGAGCAACGGGCGACTATCTCGCGTCCGCGGACCCTAGTCGGAGTATTCAACGACTCCAGCGCTGCACCTGGCTGGTGGCTTACGGAGGAGCCGCGCGGGGCAGTTGAGGGTGCGCGTTCTCTTGGCTGTCGCGTGGCGGTGGTAACGCACCGAGCCATCGGCAGTCAAGACAATATGGACGCGATGGCGTTTCGGCACAACGTTTCACGGGCGTACTCAGAGCTCGCGATAGCTGTCTACAACTCGGGCCCGCTTGGCCGACTCTCTAGAGTCCTCAACCCGGTGTTCACGCCCGTCGCTCCGCACCTCACGCTTCACGATATCTCGTCCGACCGACGGCTCGAACCAGCTGCGCACGACCTGTCTGCATATGACGCCCAACTCGCTTTATATCAGTCTTTCGCGCTACCAAAGCTAAAGTTCTACGTGTTTGGACAGGACACGCAGCATTCAGTGTCTCCAGTTATCCACAATGCCGCGTTTCGGACGTTAGGGATGCCACATGTCTATTCAATCCACGAATCCGATCGGCCGGCAGACATGCTTGCTCTGGCGTACCGGGATGACTTTGGAGGAATGTCTGTCACCATGCCCTACAAGCTCGAAGCCATCGACCTGGTGGACATTAGATCGGAACATGCACGAGCGATTGGTGCGGTCAATATCCTGGTGCCCATACGCGCTGGAGATTCGCCGCGGGTGACAGCCATCAAGGGCGACAACACTGACTGGATCGGAATCTATTGCAGTGTAGAGGCTCACCTGTCGCCCGTCAACGCCGTCTCAGCACACACCACGGCATTGGTCATTGGCGCGGGTGGAGTGGCTCCTGCCACAATCTACGCGCTGGCCCAGCTGGGTGTCCAGCACATTTTCCTGTACAATCGTACGCACTCCCGCGCACAGATCCTCGCCGAGAGGTTTCACGATCAGCCCTTGCCAGGTGGTAATGCTCGGCTGCAAATCCACGTTATACAGTCGCTTGATGTGCCCGCGATCTTGTCGACAGGGCGACTAGCTATGCCGACCATCATCATATCGGCCGCCGCGGCATACCTAAGTCTTGACTTGGGCTGGTTTGGTAGCAAGACGGGCGGCGTGGTTCTCGAGCTTAATTACATAAACCGAGCCGAGAGCAAGCTGTTACGAGTGGTCGAAAGCCGACTACGTTTGAAGGGCTGGATCCCTTTGGACGGCCTGAAAAGTCTGCCGGAACAGGCGTACCGCCAATTCGAGATGTGGACAGGCAAGCCAGCACCAAGAAAAGCCATGCTTGAAAGTGTACTTCGGCAATATGCCGGTTAGGGTAGGAAGATGCGTATTGCTTGAGAAGATCTGGGGCCATGTACAATATTTAAATGCATGCGAAAGCTCATTCGAGGGACAGAGCAGGCACGCGCTGCCGAGCAACGGTAACAGGACGCGACTTTGTCAGAGGCTGGAACGACCGTGCATCGCGTGTGTTGAGTGATGCTGCCAGCAGAGCGCCTTTCCGAGTGAGTTGGCGCCGCAATGTGATTATGGGCGAGTCTGCGGTCGGGTAGAAGCCGTCCGGCTCCTGGCGGTTCTCCGAAGCGCTGTCGACCGAGGAGACCAATGCTGATAGCGCTGACACCTCGGCATGGGTGGCCATCATGGTGGTGTCGGCAGCTACGTCGACAACGGTACGCTCGCTATCGTCCGTAGCCTTGCCGACGCATTCGTCGCAAGCAGTTGCCTTAGTATCGGCCTCAAACGAGCAGTCGTCGTAATCGAGCTCTGGACAGGCAAAGTCCGGGATCGGTGCACGGTTGGGGCCTCTCGGACGCGGAAGGAACGTTGCACAAGTGGCGTATGGAGAGAGCGCAGCCGACATGATGGAGCAGAAGCGCTCGTCGCGCTCGCGTTGGGTGGCCAGGTGCATTGTCGATGCCATAGCAGCATGGACAGCCGGCACGAACGCGCACACGCCAATGGCGGCCTCGTACTCCACAAAGATGTCCTCAACGTCCGGGTCCCAATCGCGGCTGCAATCCGAGTCGGAGGGTGACCGGCCGAGCATGTAAGCGTACGTCAGGCGCACCATGGCTGCCACGGCCTCGGCAGGAGTAGTAAACGACGGCATTGCGAAGTGAAAATATACAGGATAAGAATACAGATCCCAGTCTGGTCCTCCGATTGCTGCTGCGCATCTACGCTACATCGGCACCTACTTATGTGCTCGAGAGGAGCTCGTTCGGCGTCCTTCTTCTGACGTCATGTTGCCAAAAGGGCTGAGCGGTACAGGTTGGGTAGACGCGAAGAAAGAAAAGAAAGAATGGTTCGAGAACGAGTGCGGATGGACCGAACTGAAACGTTGCGAATTTGACAGACGCACGGGCCACCACCACCATAGACCTGTGGGGAGTTTTAGGTGCGGCTGAAGCTACGTGCACCATGTGTCTACAAAGAAACCTTGCTACAGCCGACGGATGTTCCGGCCAACAGGTCCGAGGCAGGTCCGAAGACTGCGGCTTGTAGGCGATAGCGAGCTTTGCGCAGTTGTACAGTGGGCCGCCAAGCCGGCAAAGTCGGATCGCAGCGAAGGCCGTCACGGAAGTCTAGACCAACAATCTGCTGACGAACGCTTGCGTATAACCAAGAGATATGGCGGCGCAAGTTTGACAACTTGGCTGTGGTGGTTTGGCAGAGTCCGTGCAGATCTCTTTGCGCATGTCTTTGCTAGGGTCGCGACTGCACGGGCGAGCCAAGAGGCCACATCGGCCCGATATCGTAAAGATCCGAGCGGCTGATTTTCTGAACGAGCCCTATGTTCGCGATTGGCAATGGTCTTGGATCCGGTGTGCAAAAGTTCATGGCTGTCAAGACACAGCAGACATACCTCGCTCTGTTTTATCGACTCAGTCCGCGACTGAGTCGCTTCGGCAAATTAGAAGTGCTTGCCCGCGAGCAGACGAGCGACCGGCCGCCGGGTAGCTGTTGGTGCGCGTACGTATAGCCGGTCAGCACGATCACGTGAAGGTCTCAGATAATAAGATACGGACGCAAATTACTGTCAGTTGCGGCCATACCACGAAGAAAACACAGTTCCCCGTCCGATCAACACCAGTTAAGCTTCGTTGGGCCTACTTAGTACTGCGGTGGGAGACCACGCTGGAATCGTAGGTGCTGCAATTACGTTTTTTTTTTGCCAGACTTCGCAGGGTCTGTCCGTCTGCAACGCACACTTCTATTCTGAAAGCGCACCAAGGTGTGGTACCTGCCACACCTAGGAAGCCGAGACATGGAGTTGCGGAGCATTGCCACCGCATGTTTGGCACGGCGGCTATGCAAATATTGCTGTTGCATTGCATCATGCCGAGTCCGCGTGGCCCTTCATGTAGGCGCGGACGTGGCATTGCAGCGGCACATCTACCTGACAGGTAGGCATTGCCGGTTGGATGAGTAAGTGGGCGGCGTAAGACTACGGGCTGGGCAGTTGTGCACCTGGCCTCTCTGATGGACACCTATAGGCGGCCGGTATCATCAATACGCTCTTCCGGTCCTTGTCCGGAGACGCCAGCAGTTTTAAGCTGCAGGCGTATGGCGTATGTCAAACGCGCATGCTGCAGGCCAGGTATTGTGTGCGACCTGTCAAAAGTGGGCTGCTGGCCAGTCATCGGCGGCAAAGCCAGATTGAGTGAGTTCGATGTTTGGTACCTGATTTGGCGAAGTTGAGCCTATCGACTGATATAGTTGCACGTTCGTGAGCGCTACGCGTTCATTTTGTTTGTTTTGGGTAGTTTGTAGCTAGCACGTAGCGTACGCTGGTGACATATATTCTAACGGGCTACTTCATCGTAGGCTGGTTTCTCTCAAGACTACAGCCGTTTGGCCATAGCCGACGCTAGCGTAGGGCAGGCAGTCATGCAGAGCCGGACGTGGCGGCCGGTATGCGGGCCGTCGATCGACGGTGAGTGTAAACATGCAGGCCGCGTCGCACGGCAAAGGCCAGCATCGGTAGGCCCGTACGTCGGCCAGCACGTCAAATTGTACACCGATCGGCAAATTACGGATCCGTGCAATGCCACCGCCGTGCGCGTGACATTTCGAGGGCCAGTACGCTTTCCTCCCACGGGATAGCTGCATTGGCTGAAATGCGTTCGGCGACAGTTGTAAAGACGGCGGCGGCCTCTAGGGCAAGCGGATGGGCGCGCATTGAGAGCACGGCAACTGCCGCCCGGCCCCTACGTCAGTGTGGCAGCCGAGGTTGGCGCCAAGGCTGCTTGACAAAGATGAGGCTTTGTAGGGGTAGGGCCTCATTAGGGTTGTGGGTACAGCACTACATGAGCGACTGCTAAAGTTCTTTGCAACCAGTTTTTCTATTGTTTTTTTTTCACATCGCCAGCGATTTGCAGGCAGGGCCTTTGGGGTCGCCAGCACGACGGCGGCACGGTGGCTGACCCAGCGAGGAAGGCGCGGTAGCTGTTGGACGATGGCAGGCGCACACGTCTGCATGCAGACGTTGCTTGCTGGAAATCCGTTTCTGGCAGCGCACGGCGCCGGGTCGACAGACAGCTGCGTACGCTGGCGCGGGCGCTGGCGCGTCTTCCTTGCAGGTGCCACGGTGCTGTCGGCTGGACCGGCCGGCCGGAGCACAGTCGCGGATCCGAGCGGGCTGTGTGAGCTCAGGCCAGGCGTGCCATGGCCCGGCCTGAGCTGGCATGGATCGGGTAAGTACCTGCTAGCTATCAGACCACCGCGATGCGAAATGATGAGTCTAAGGTACCCTATTCATGAAATGAGGAAAAAAGTTTTTCATTATTCCAATTGTTCCTACTGAGCATGTCATCGCGGTGGCCCGATAAGCATATACCTGCAGTCGCAGCGGATATTCTAACGTGCAGATCCACAAGTTTATAGCAAATACACATGGAGTATGCAAGCCAACCAAATGCGTAGATGGCGGCGTGCGGACACTGAGAGACGTGTACACGCGGGCGCCGGCGAGGGCTAGCGGTGCGGGAGCTCCGACGCGAGCCGACCGGGCCTCTGGCTCCGGCTAAAGATAGAGCAAGGCGTCGGGGCTCCTCTCTGGCCACGAGGCTCCCGTCAGCGCCTAGAGCCGGGTGAGGCCCAGCCGGGAGTGCAGACGCGGCGCAGCTACCGGTGGGCTGCAGCTGCAGGGTGCGGGACCCAGCAGCGATCGGCTAGGCGGCATTTCCGAAACCCGGCAAACGACGCCACGCGCGCGGAAGCCGAGTCGGCCTTTGGCTGGCCCGCGGTGCTTTGTTGTGGCCCTGGTGCCGGGTGCCCGTAGGGCGGCCGCAGGCTGGCACCGCTAGCCGTGCCCGCTTGACTGCAGCGGCCGGCGGCCACACGGCGGCCTCCGCCGCGGCCACGGCCGCCCTAGTCGAGGCCGTGGCCGCCGTTCCGGCCTGCGAACACGACGCCAGCAAGGGCTCCGGGGGGCCGAGCGCGTCGCCGGATTTGCAGGCGCCCAGATAATGCGCTCCGGCGCAAGACCTAGACGAGCACTTGGCCCGACTCGGGCCGTGGCGAGCGCCACTATCGACCGACGCCCAGAGCTCCGTGGCCGGAGGGCGGGCTCGGGCGGCGCGTGGCATGCGCCCAGCCGGCAGGCGGGTGTGCGTCGGCGGCAGCCCGCGGCTGGCCGGAGCCTGCCGCCTACCTGCCAGCTGACAGCTGCCAGCTGCCGGCCCTGAGTGCGGCCGTGTCCGACGGACGGAGCTGCGGCGGGGGCACTATGCTGGAACGAGCGTGCTCGGGCGAACGCTGGCGCTGTGATAGCAGCCGGGATCTGCTCTAGCAGAAGAGGTCGTTCATTTAAAGCTAGTGCCGGGCTAGTCTGGGATGGCGCCGGTCGGCCCCAGGCTTAATTGCAGGCACGGACGCCAAGCCATTGATTGCGCTGGCCGAACCAAGCATCGGGCGGCGGCTGCGGGCTAGCGGCAGCTGTGCGGCAGCTGTGACGCAGGTGGTCGCGGCTGGAGTCGCCGGAGTATATAAGCCGACGGGGCCTGAACGTCGCGGGCGTGCGTGCCTACTGAAGATGGCTCCTACGGACGCAAGCAAGCAGGCCGCGACCGACGCGGTCGAGGTCAAGTCGCTCGAGGCGCCGAGCACCGGGTCCCCGCCCGCGCTGGTGCTGGACGACTACGTCAAGCCGCGGACGTGGGGAGAGGTGTTTGCGTGGTTTCCGCAGGGCACGACTGCGGAGGAGAAGCGGGTGCTCTACAAGGTCGACTTCTCGATCCTGGCCTTTGGCTGCCTGTCGTACTTCACCAAGAACCTGGACACGTCGTCGCTGTCGAACGCGTACGCGAGCGGCATGAAGGAGGACCTGAACCTGGGCGGCAACGACCTGAACTACCTCAACGCGGTTTACTATGCGTCGTACCTGGCGTTCATGATTCCGGGCAGTCTGGCGCTGACGCGGCTGCCGGCCCGCTGGATTCTGCCGACGCTGGAGGTGCTGTGGGGCGTGAGCACGTTCGGGTGCGCGTGGGTGCAGAACCTGACGCAGCTGTACGTGTGCCGGTTCCTGCTGGGCGCGTTCGAGACGCTGTGCATGACGGGCACGATTTACATCATCGGCTCGTGGTACAAGCGCAGCGAGATGGGCATGCGGGTGGCGCTGTTCCAGGTGTCTTCGCCGCTGGGCACGATGTTCTCGGGCTACCTGCAGACCGCGGCGTACGAAAACCTGAGCGGCGTGGGCGGGCTCGAGGGCTGGCGCTGGCTGTACGTGATCTGCTTTGTGATCACGGTGCCGTGCGCGCTGCTGGGCTACATGGTCTTCCCGTCGACGCCGGACAAGACCAAGCCGATGCTGCTGCTCAAGCAGGAAGACATCGACCTGATGAAGCGGCGGCTGGCCGTGGAGCACATGCGCCCGCCGGACAAGAAGATCCGGCTCCAGGTCGTCACGCGCATGCTCAAGCGCTGGAGATTCTGGCTGTTTGTGCTGGCCTGGTGCTTCTTTGACCAGATCGGCTACGTCGGCAAGACGCCGTTCACGCTGTACCTGAAGGCCGAGAAGTACTCGGTGCCCAAGATCAACAACCTGCCGACGATCGGCCAGGCGATCTCGATCGTGCTCTCGCTCGTGCAGAGCTTCTACTCGGACAAGACCGGCGACCGCTTCAGTCCATGCGTGTTCAACACGGTGCTTTGCATGCTCGGCAGCTACATTCTGGCGGCGTGGAACGTGAAAGACGGCGCCAAGATGTTTGCGTGGATCATCATGGGCGTCGAGACGGCGATGAACCCGCTGCTCATGTCGTGGGCGTCGGACGCGACCATGGACGACCACGAGGAGCGCTCACTGGTGACTGCGAGTATGAACTGCATCGGCCAGGCGTTTGTGGCCTGGACGCCGATCTTCACGTACCCGTCGGACGGCGCGCCGCGGTTCCGGGTCGGCAACATCTTCACGGCCGTGTGCACGACGTGCCACTTCCTGCAGTTTTTTGTGATGCAGTACCTGTTTCTACGGGACCGCAAGCGCGAGCGCGCGGCGCGGCTGCAGCGCTGGCAGGAGGAGAACGGCGCCGAGATGGTCGTGGTGGACGAGAAGCGCAGCATGTCGACCGAGTAGCGGTCGCGCGCAGTATTTTTGGATGTTCTAATAAACAAAATGGTCTTGATCTATCGTAAACAGTGCTGGCCAGGCCAGGGATGCGGATGTCATGAGCGGTCGGGCGTTGTAGGGCCCGGCCGGATGGAGTCGTGGTGCTCAAGGCTCCTCGAGGATCTTGAGCTTCTTGAACTGCTTGTTGCGGCCCGAGCGCTTGAGAATGAGGTACGCCGACAGCCCGATGACGGCGGCAACGACGAAGCCGATGATGGTGAAGAACAGCCAGTGTACACCGAGGTACATGATCCACTTGGCGTCGTCCTCATGCCAGGACGAGCCGTGCAGGTCAAAGAAAAACGTCGAGTCGTTCTCGGCGTCGTTGGGCATCAGGATCCAGACCTGTTCGGCGTGGTTGGTCGCCCAATGCTTGTACTGCTTCCAGACGACTGACAGGAAGAGCGGGCCGGTGGCGTACATGACCGTGATGTATGGCACCTGCCAGTCGATCGTGTACTTCTTGAGCTCGAGCAGAACGCGCAGGAAGAACGGGTGGTTCCGGGTCGAGCCCATCACACTGTTGGAGATGCCGGTCGGGTCGGCCTTGCGCACCCACGCCGGGTAGTTGAGCAACGGCTCGAGCGAGGCCGAGCAGCCCTCGTCGAGATCGATGTAGATGCCGCCATAGTGCGCCAGCACAAAGTATCGGATCACGTCCGCACGCATGATCGGGTACGGGTACTTGTCGAACGTTTCGAGAAACCACGGGTACTCTTCCGCGATGAACTGGCGGGACGAGTTGTCGGTCCAGAGGTGGTACTCCCAGTCGGGGTTGACGTCGAGACAGCTCTGCTGGGCCGACAGCCACTTGGTCGGGACCGAGTCGTTGACCCAGGTCTGGTGGATGATCTTGGGGATCACCTGGGTGTGCTCATGGTCGCGGCCGTTAGCGTTGGTGAGCTTATGATCGGCGCCGGAGACAAAGTCGATGGAGTTGTCCGAGACAGAGTCGAAGAGGAGCGTGATGTACGTGAACGTCACGTAGACACCGACGACGACGAAGGCGCCGAGCGCCAGCAGGGGCACGGCGAACCGACGGCGCATGACTGGAAGAGCACGGAGCACGGAGCGGCGGGCGCGACGGACGATGAAGCGCACGGCGGCGAGCGGGGCCAGGGCGGAGGGTCG
This sequence comes from Neoaidaea tothii, assembly GCF_038497935.1. Lineage (NCBI taxonomy): Eukaryota > Fungi > Ascomycota > Lipomycetes > Lipomycetales > Lipomycetaceae > Neoaidaea > Neoaidaea tothii. The sequence goes on from NW_027118019.1 coordinate 31,341, forward strand.
TAGAGGTGCTGGCAGTCGAGTGTTCGACTGGCGTGGCAGCGACAAAGAGCCTGGCGGAGTCTATATAGCCAGGGTGAAGGCTTGAGTCTGGGACGGCGGCCACGGGAGGCCGACCTAAACGGGTGAGTGTAGACGCAGCAACAATTGGCTGACGGCGTGTCGTGAAGGTCCAAGGTTTGGCCACTGCGAATTTTTTTGGAGGTCGAGTGTCTGGAAACCTGGGCGAGCGGCGACGATAAGCCGAGGTGGAGCGTGGCTTAGCCAGAAACGTGGCAGCGGTTGCCTAAAGGGTTTACTTGTCTGCATGGCTTCACGTGGCTATTCCGTATAAGGAAGGTACATAGCCCGAATGGCTTTCGCCCGCCCGTCCGCACTGCTCAAAAAGCGAGCGGGCCCTGCATAACCGTCGCGCGAGCGGGCAAGACGTTGATCTGGGTGCCACCCAGCCTCGCCGCCGCCGCCGGCCCGCCGGCGATGGGCGGGCTGGTGACGGCGGCGGCAGGCGGCAGGCGCAGCACGCTTGCGTGCCGGGCTGGTCCAGCGAGTCCGGCCCGGGCCCGCGTGCCCGCTGGCCAAGGCTCGTTGGGGCGGGGCTGTGCAGTTTACCCGGCCTATCAGCGTGTGCTGTCGCCATTTGGGGCTATCAAGCGCTTTGGTGCACAGTGTTGCACGAACGACGCTGGCCCCTGCTCTAAACGGCAGCACGGTCGCACCGTGATCCGTAGGTCTGGGCGAATGTCGTACGGGTCAAGCCGCAGTGTCGCACGAACGACGCCCGCGACGAGGACATAAAAGAGCGCGGCGCCGCCGGCTGGAACCGCAGGCCAAGATACCTCTGCTCAATACCCCAAGTGCCGCGCCGCAGGCAACTTATGCATATACCCTCGCGCGCCGTGACAGCTGTGCGCGGCGTGCCTCACTATACCCTGCTTGATCTGACGCATATACCAGGTTCGCTAGCTGTGATTGATACCCTAATACCTGGCGGGCTGTGCCTGCGTTGATCTGATAGTGGCGCCTGCGCTTGCTGGACGGCGCTGCCGCTGTTACTCTGTCTGCTGTTGCTATACCGCTGGTCGCTGAACTACTGTACCCCGGTTCCATACCTCCGCACACGACCTCATACCCGATACCCGTCGTCGAAGCCGCTGTATACCGCCGCCGAGAGCGATACCAGAGCGCCAGATACCAAGATACCTGTGCCCGCGGCTGGCACCGCCCGGCCGTCGCCACCGCCACCCGCCCTAACCCTATACCACGTCACGTGCGCATCGCATGCTCCACGTGATAAAATACCCGGCCACGCGCCAGGGCGCCGTGCGCGGTGCGGCGACGTAGGCCGAACCCGCGGGGCGTTGCCTACGGCGACGCGTGGAGTCGGTGGGCGGCGGGCGGACGACCCAGCCTGGCGGCGCGCCACGACCCCGCATGCCCCAACAATTGTCGGCGAGCGGCTGGACCGCGTGGCCGCTAGGGTGTCGGCGGGGTACGAGGCGCGGCGCCGCGGGATCGACCTCGCCGAGCGGCCTGGAAGGTCGGCAGGGCCAACGTGTTCGGCGGCACGCTCACGATGGCACAGAGTAACGGCGGCAGGCTGCACAGAACCCATGAAGGCTGCCGACGACAGCTCAGAGCGGCAGTTTAGGCGACGCAGCCGCGCCGCAGGCGTCTCCTCGCCATCATTACCTGTAGCGGTCTGGCTTATTATACGAGTCGTCCCCCACGTGCGTCTGGCATACACCGAACAAGCAGGTGGCCGGCACTGGCGTCGGCGTCGCGCGCCGAGCGCGCAACCAGACCGCACCGGAGCGGACCGAGTCCCCGCAATTTGGCGGGCTTGGGACATGGTCAAGGCGCTCGGTGTCGGCCGGAGCGGGCGGGACCCCTCCGCGGCACCCTTGGCCGCACGATAAGCCTTCGTCTCTACAAGCGAACGTCGTGCGGGGGAGACAGGGCTTCGATGAACCAGTGGAGATGGACAGGCCGGCCGCGGTGGGCTACCGAGCCCGTATATACAGCGGCCGGGCCCGAGGACGACGACAGACGCTCACGGCGACGGTTCACAGCCACGGTCTTTCTCTCGATCGTCCTCGTTGAAATGCTCTTCTTTGGATTGGTTCTGGCGGCCCTGGCTAGTCTGACAGCGGCCAAGACGCCGTCGGTAGCGTGCAAGGCGTTTGCAGACGTCACGGCCGAGGCGTCGTTTGCGCAGAAGAACGTGACCATCACCGCGACGACGCACTACGCGGCCGGCGCGCTCAACGTGTCGGCGCTGGACTCGTCCACTCTGGCGCTGGGCGAGCCAGACCTGAACGTGTACGGACTGTGCCGGGTCGAGGGCTGGATCAACAGCACCGGGCACTCGCTCGCATTCGAGCTGTGGCTGCCGGACGCAGCGCTCTGGAACGGACGGTACCTGGGCATGGGCAACGGCGGCCTGGCCGGGTCCGTGACACCGGGCGTGCTGGCGTACGGCGCCAACCGGGGCTACGCGGTCGCCCAGAGCGACAGCGGCCACGAGTTTCCGGCCGAGTTTGCGGCCGGCGACGGCGTGAACATCCCGTTCCTGCACTCCAAGACGGCGACGGCCGACTGGATCCGCGACTCGGTCCACTACACGGCCGTGGCGGCCAAGTACCTTGTCTCGGTGTTCTACGGCAACCCGGCAACGTACTCGTACTACCAGGGATGCTCGACCGGCGGCGCTCAGGGCCTGGCGCTGGCGCAGCGTCATCCAGCGGACTTCAATGGCATCCAGGCGGGCGCGCCGGGCGCGTACTATTCGCACCTGGCACTGTCGTTCCTGTGGAACTCGCGGGCCATGACGTCGCGCAACGTGTCTGTCAGCACGGCCGAGCTCGAGGCGATCCAGGCTGCGGCCATTGCGCAGTGCGACGCGCTCGACGGCCTCGAGGACGGCCTGATCACGAACCCCCTTGTGTGCGACTTTGACGTGGCGTCGATGGAGTGCGGCAAGGCCACCGGCGACGTCTGTCTGTCGGCGGAGCAGGTCGCGGCCATGCAGGAGGTCTACGCGGGCGCGCACGACCCGGTCACGCTCGACCGGCTGTACAACAAGTTCTGGCCGGGCTCGGAGGGCGGGCTGGTGGTGCAGGAGGGCGGGCTGACGTCGTCGTTCACGACTCCGCTGATGCAGAACCTGTGGAAGAACAACCTGACGTACGACGCCGGGACCGAGTTTGACTTCCACGCGGATGTCGCCAGCTACGACGAGATCGTTGGCGGCCAGATCGATGACATCGACACGGACCTGTCGGCGTTCCTGCAGAACCACCGCGGCAAGCTGCTTGTCCACCAGGGCTGGTCCGACCAGTACAACGCCCAGGACTTCCCGATCGAGTACTACAAAGGCGTGGCGTCCACGGCGGAGCTGTCGCTGCCGGAGCTGGCGCGCTCGTTCCGCGTCTTCTACCAGCCCGGCGTGGAGCACTGCGGCGGTGGGTACGGGCCGAACGTGTTTGACGGCGTAGCCGCGCTCGTGAACTGGGTCGAGAACGGCGTGGCGCCCGACCGGATCGTGGCCACGCAGTACGTGAACAACACGGTGGCGCTCGGCGTCCAGCGCACGCGGCCGTACTGCCCGTGGCCGCAACAGGCCGTTTACCGCGGCCACGGCTCGACCGACAGCGCAACGAGCTTTGTGTGCAAAGAGTAGATAATACATGCTAGGCCTCGGCGGTGATGATGGCCGCCTTGATGTCGTTGAGCAGCTGCAGGTCGCGCTCGTCCATGGTGGTGTCGGGGTCGACCTCGAGCGGGCCGGGCTCGGCGGGCTCGTCGGCGACGGCCGAGATCGCGACGAACCGGATCAGCCGCTCTTGGTCGATGCCGCCGTCCCACGAGTAGTCGTCCTCGACCGAGCCATCGCGCTCGGCGGCGTCGCGCGAGCGCTTGACGTCGAGGGCGGCCTGCAGGGCGAACCGCTTGCGGTCGCGCTGGTAGACGCCCGGGACTGAGTCGAGCACGGCCGACTTGAACGACCGCTTGAAATACGAGAGCACGCGGCCAGCTAGGACACGGCCGTTCTGGCGAAAAGACGAGTCGCCGATGTCGCTCAGCTCATTTTCGACGTGCGAGAAGTCGAACTCGTGCGTGTGGGGGTGCACGAGGGGGTGCGACGGCACCCGTGATAGCAGCTTGAGCGTGGGCAGGTCGTACGGATAGTCCTCGGAGAAGAAGAGGATGAACCGGAACACGCCGCCGGTGTAGGGGCCTGGGTCAGCGTTGCGTGGAGGGCCGTACCTTTGCGCACAAAGATCACGCCGTACCAGATCTGCGGCGTTTTCTTGGACGCGGCCAGGTAGACGCCGGCCGGGCAGTACGAGCGGATGTTTGCGCTGGCGTCAGCGGGAGCGGGACGACACTTACAACTCGACGAGCAGCTCCTGGCGGTTGAAGGCCGTGATGGTGGGCGGCTTGGGCGCGCGGGACGCCATGGCCAGGGGTGTGGGCGGAGTGCGGTGGACGTCATTGGGAGCGCCGCACGAGGTGCGGCGGTGCGGCGAGCCGCACGCTGCGCGGCGCGCGGCGCGCCGCATGGCGTGCGGCTCATCTGGCCGCGGCTGGCCCCGCCGCATGCTCTGCGGCTCACGCCGGCCGAGACCGCGTCCGCCGCACGCCGCGCGCGCTCTACCAGGGAAAGGTATATACACTAGAATACACGTTCTCTATAACGCCGAAAGAGCACACCCGGGCCGGCCTTGCCGTCACTCCGGGAACGGGTTGGTGTCGTTGTACTGGTTCATCATGAAGTAGCTGTTGATCGTGTTGGACTCCTCAAACAGCAGAGAGTAGACGTCGTTGAGCCAATCCGACCGCTTAGTGAAGTCGGTCATCTCCGCGTTGGCGTTCTCGTCCAGCAGCGGGTCGACCAGGTTGTTGATCAGCGTGTGGAACCGATCGGCGAGCTGGTTGCGCGGCGCGACCGTGACCAGCACCCGCTTGGTGCGCTCGATGTCGTTCAGCCACGCCGGCGCCTCGGCCGAGACCGGGTCCGCGCAGAAGCATACGAGCGGGATCAGCCCCGCCTGGAAGAGGAAGTACAGCGAGTACCAGACGTCGATCGTGGTCAGGTCGCGGTTGAGCACAAACTCCTCGACCGAGAGAATGGTCTCGCGCGCGTGCGCGATGCACCGGTTGCGGCACTGCTTCTCTGCCTCGTTGTCCTCCGAGCGCGGGACCGGCCGCGGCGACATGGACGCGCCGAGGCCGGGCGTGGGCACGTTGCGCAGGTTGGCGCCGAGGCCCGGCATGCCCGGCATGCCCGAGAGCCCGGCCATGGCGGCCATGCCAGCCATGCTGACGCCCGAAACGCTCGACACGCTCGCCGGCGACGTCTGCAGCGACTGCGACCCGTTCTCGAGCTTGACCATGCCGTGCAGCAGCGACGGCGTGCCGATGGACGGCGTGCCGGCCTGCGACGGGGTCGTCGACGCCGGCGAGATGTGCGGACCCAGATTCGGGCTGGCCGCGGCCGTGCCCGCGCCCGACGATCCGTTCGACAGCTGGCCGGACAGGCTCATGTGATGGCGGCCGGCGCCGTTGGCGCCGTTGGCGCCGTTGGCGCCGTTGGCGCCGTTGGCGGCCGAGGCGCCGTTGGTGCCGTGGGCGCCGTTGGCCGCGTTCGGGTTCACAAACGCGTTGGCCGCCAACGCGCGCTGCAGCACAAACGGTCGGAACGCCAGGATGAGCAGGTTGCGGTACCGCCAGAACATGCGGTACCGCGAAAACACGAACCACGGCCGCGAGTTGTCGGCCGGGTACGACTCGCGGTAGTACTCGGGCAGGTCGCGGATGAAGTCGTCGATGCGCGCAGTCAGCGCCAGCGTCTGCTCGGCCGATATCGACACCTTGGCGATCAGGCTGTTGTAGATGTCGTTCGTGGCCTTGTGGAACCGGCACTGCAGAATCGTGGCCGAGTACAGCGTGTTCTCGTCGCGCGATGCCGGCATGACCTTCGTCTCGAGCGTGAGCTCCTCGTCGTGGATGTTGGCGATCTCCTTGACGTCCATGCAGGCCGAGTCAAAGGTGTCGATCGGGCGGCCGAACGTGATGGACGCGCCGGAATCAAACAGGAAGAGGCCCCACCAGGCGCGCCTGCGCATCTCCTGCTTGAGCGGCGACGACTTCCACCCGGTGAACTCGCGGTGCAGGCCAAGGCCGGTGGCCATGCGGCGCGCGATGCCGATCAGGTTCCAGCCGGTGTTGGGCCGGTTGCGCTTCTGGACGTAGTTGCTCAGCAGCGTCAGCGCCAGCACGAGCGGCAGAGAGCCGGTCTCGAAGACGGCCGACTGCAGGCGCATGCGCACGTTCTGGTAGAACGTCATGTCCGCGCACGACGACTCGTTGACGATGCACCACGAGCCAATGGCCAGGACCGTATTGAGCAGCAGGTCCCAGACCGGCTCGGGCGGCCGCGGCGACAGACCCAGGTACTGCGACCGGAACGTGTTCTCGTGCATGAACGGGTACGACGTGTGGTAGATCGAGAAGTACGCGTCGACGACGGTGTCCATGATGTGGCGTGGCACTGGCGACGGGTACAGCGGCGGCTCGACCGTGCCGCCGGGCGAGCGCGTGGCCAGCTCGGCGGCGGGGTCGATCCGCAGCGCGCGCAAGATCACGGCCGAGGACGCGACGCCAAAGTAGCCCGAGCCGTGGGGGTTGATCGACAGCGCGGCCATGCCGTCTGTCAGGTCGTTGTTGGCCATGTCGCGCTCCGCCCAGTCGAAGCCGTCGGCCTCGTCCGGCAGGGCCTCGACCATGGCCGCCGGGGACCGGTCGCTGCGCGGGCCGTCGCGCGGCGTGTCGCGCGGCGGGTGGTCGTCCTCGTCCTCGGAATCGAGGTCCGAGTCGTCGCCGGCCGGCAGCCGCGGGTGACGGCTGGCCAGCAGCGAGTCGATGTCGATGTTGGGCCACATGCTCGAGACGACGGCCTCGAGCCGCATGACACGGTCCTCGACCTCGGTCAGATGCTTGCGCGTGAGCGGCGAGCGCACCGCGCGCGGCGAGTACACGCACTCGCGGTTATGCCGCCGGCAGTAGGCGCATACTGGCAGCTCTTTGGTGCATTTGAGCTTACGATGCCGGCACGAGTCGCACTGGAGTCAGCGAGCACGTGCGCGCAACTTACCGCCTGCTCGATTTCCTCCTTGAGAGCTCGGCGGGCAGCGTTCATTTGGGGCGGTGGGAAAAGGCTGGACGTCAGCGGCGTTCGGAGTTCGCGGCGGGGGACGCGTCGGCTAGCCGGGAGCGCGGGCCGCGGTGACGGGCGATCGCGGCCGGGCGGGGCCGGGTCGGGCAGACCTTGCGGCTGGCCGCAGGCCAGGGCGAAGGCTTACCTGGTGTCAAAGCCCAGACGATTGCGTCGGGCAAAAGGTGTCTCGGAACGTGCTACCTGCGCTGTCCGTCAGACACCACAGCTCCTCGAGGAGCTGCAGAGGTACCGTCGGTCTGCGGCGTGAGTCACGCGCGCTTCGGAACCGACGGGGGGCGTGGCTGTCGGACTGGCTGCGACCGGGCAGTCGAATCCGCTCGCCTGGCGTCGAGCCTGGCGTAGCCTGCCTGTGTAGTGTGCGTGTGTGGCCGCGTGTGTCGCGGTCTGCGGAAACTGACGGTCCTCTGGCCTGTCGTGCGTGCGCTCGCTTTATACTTGGGGTGTCGTCGGTCAGAGCTGTGTCATCGACAGCTGCGAGAAAAAAATCTCACGATAGTTGCACAATGCCCAAGTGCGCAAGACCGTGGCGGTGAGTTATGGTGTATGGGGACGTCTGCGGTATGCAGGTTATAGTCATGTGAAACCTCTGCTGGCTATCGGAGGCCAAAAGTGGAAGTGGGAATGCATTAGGTTTCCGTGTTTCTGGAAGGCGGCTGCAGCCGCGTGGGCTGGGAGACTAGGGCTAACGCTGTCCTAGTCATAGACATTTGTCCCAGGCGGGCAGGCTGCAGACGCAGGCGGACCGCTGGCCAGTGACCAGTGCGGGCGCGCGTAGCTGCAGGGGCCTGTCGACCTGTTGGGGGCAGCTTATTGCGCGTTCGGACATAGGCCGCGTGATGACGCGCTGCGCAGACGGACTGGCCAGCAGGCTTGGCGCGGTGCCCGAAAAGCCGCACCCGGCGCATGCGGACAGGCAGGAGGGTGGCGCGTCCGGCAGCGCGTAGAGGGACGTTATGGGCGCTCCGGTGGCAGACGGGTGCCGCGCGCCAAGCCGCCGGCTCACGAGCGGACGATCTTACAGCTAGACGCCCAACAAGAGCTCATGGCGCCAGCGATGGCCGGTTAATAGTCTGGTACGGCGGGCAATTGAGTTTCCGCGCTGCCGTGGCGCCACCACGGAGGGGGTGCCCGCTGCCGGTCCGTAGCGATGCCGCGGCGGCGGCCGGCGACGAGCATCTGGCCGGCCGGTCGGTACCGTGGTGCTGGCAAGCGACGCAGGCGCGTACGCCGCAGCCGGCCGCCGCGCAGACAAGGACAGCCGCTCGGTCCATGTGCCGACTCACGGGTTACACTAGCGTGTGGCTGGTGCCGGCGTATGGCTGACGTGCTGCGGGTCACCACTCGGCTGCGCGCAGGTTATCTTCGGCTAGCTGCCGTTCTGAGCACGACAGCCGATCGAGCGCGATGACCGTGTTCCGGCACGTGCACGCCGGCGGCGGTTGCCCTTTGCAGCCGTCGCCGCCTCCGCGGCGGGCGGCGCGTGCGGACGCGTCGACGGCCGGCGAGCGCCGCCGCAGCGCTCCGCCGCCGCTCGGCCCGCCGGCGGGGCACACCCGCTGTCGCTCACCCGTAGCGTCCGCGTGTCCGATCTTCCGGCGGCCGAACAGGCCTTGTGCGCCGTATTGGCTACAGACGCCGATCGAGAGTCCGGCGCTGTCGCCGGCAGCTACGATGGCGGCCTTGCCCAGTCGGGCCTGACGCTGGCGTAGTCTGGGCGTTTTGGCGCCGGCGTGGGTCGTGGCCATTAGGCCCTCCGATCGGGCCTGTGCCGACAGCCGACTCACAGGCCAGTCACCCGCCGATCACCGGAACAACTAGGGGGCGGCTCACAGGCGCCGGATGTTCCGTGCGGCTCGCGTCCCTCGGGGATTTCTCCGCTCCGAGTATGCGCGCGGCTCATCCCGTACTATTGGTACTTGGCTCACCCCCGCCCGCACACTCACAAAATCCTAACGCCGACTCACAGCAGCTGACTAAGTCCGACTCACAGCAAATTTGCCGCCGACTCACGGGAGATTTTCTCCGGCTCACAGGAAATTTGTCCGGCTCACAGATGCAAGGCCCCAGCGGGGCCGCCCAGGCCAGCGGAAAAATTAGCCTCCGATCGTGAGTCGGCTGACGTCGTCGGCGCGTCCATGCCGTCATTCTTCCGCGCTGCCGCCAGCACTGGTGGGTCTCGGCCGGCAGCTGACAGTGGGCAAGGCTACGGAGCCAGCACTGGCGCAGGCGCAGCGCCATCCGCCAGCGGAAAGGATACCAAAAGCAAACAAAGCGTGTATTAACCTAAAAAATTCTAAACGTTCTCCTGCATCTCGTAGTTCTGCTTGCCGGACAGCTCCTCGTCGTACGGCTCCAGGCCCAGGCGCGCGTTGATCTGGGCCAGGCGCTGCTTGTCGCGCTGAGCCGAGTCGTCGCCGAACACGGCGTCCATGTCCTCGAGCGAGCGCTGGCGGGTCTCGGGGATGATGAAGAGAGTAAAGAGGAAGGCCAGCAGACAGAAGACCGCGAAAAAGATGTAGGTGCCCCAGGTGAGGGTGTCAAGCATCATGGGCGTGACCAGGCCGATGATGAAGTTGCACATCCAAGTCGACGAGGTCGTGATCGAGATCGCCTTGGAGCGGATGCCGAGCGAAAAGATCTCGGAGGGAATGACCCAGCCGATCGGGGCCCACGAGTAGGCAAAGTTAATGCAGTAGATGTAGATGAAGGCCACGCCGGTCCAGCCCGCCGAGTGGTGTTCCGACAGGGCGTCGCCGTACTTGCCGATGATGGCGCCGACGACGACGAGAGCGATGAAGGTGCCGATGGCGCCGGACATGAGCAGCGTACGGCGGCCAAGGCGGTCGATGAGCAGCAGCGCCGGGAAGGTCGAGAAGAAGTTGACGATACCGTAGACACCGGTGGCAAGCAGCGAGGTCGTGTTGGACGAGAAGCCGAGGTTGGCGAAGATCGAGGGCGCGTAGTAGATGAGCGCGTTGCAGCCCATGAACTGCTGGAAGAACATGACGGCCGAGCCGATAAAGACGCGCTTGAACGTGGGCCACGACGAGACCAGGGACGCGTACTGGGCGAAGTGCAGCTTGAGGCCGCGCTTGCCGGGGTACTTGTCCTCGAGCAGCGTCTGCTCGAAGATGACCTCGGCCTTGATCTTGAGGAACTCGTCCTGGATGTCCGAGTGGGTGATGTCCTTCCGGCGCAGGCGGGCGAGCACGGCCAGCGCCTCGTCGTTGCGGTCCTGGGTGAGCAGCCAGCGGGGCGTGAACGGGAAGAACTTCATGCCGAGGCCGAGAATCAGCGCGGGCACGATCTGGAGAGCAAACGGCAGGCGCCACGAGGCCGACGACTGGCCGGTACAGCCGTTGGGCGCGTCGAGGTAGGGATCGAACGAATCGCCGTCGGTGTACGGCGTCGAGGGGTCGCAGCGGGTGCCGCCGATGTAGTTGGTGCCGTAGTCGATCCAGAACGAGATCAGGATACCGAACGTGATGTTAAGCTGCTGGAGCACGACCAGGCCGCCACGGATCTCGGACGGGGAGATCTCGGCCATGTAGAGCGGCACAACCATGGTCAGCATGCCGATGGCCAGGCCGGCCACGGCGCGGCCGCCGAACAGCATCGAGATCGAAATGCCGGCGCACTGGAACGTCGAGCCGATGACGAAGATAATGCAGGCCACTACAATCGACGTCCGGCGCGAGTACCGCTCGGCGATGGGCGAGTTGATCAGGGAACCGAACCAGGCCGACAGCAGGTACGTCGACACGAACCAGCCCCGGAAGTTCGAGTCTGAGTAGATCCGCGGGAACTTGGCACCAAACGACTCCATCGTGATGATGCCTGAGATCACGCCCTGGTCGTAGCCAAAGAGCAGACCGCCCAGAGACGAGAACAGACACGTTGTGAGCACGTACGGGTTCTCACGCGCAATCTGCAGGAGACCCTTCTCGGTCTTGGCCACCGTCTCGGCGGCCGGGGCCGACTGGGCCGACTGTGAGCTGGAGGGAACTGGGTCTTTGTTCATGGCTGCGATGGTGGAGTTCGAAATCCGGGGGAAGAGCCCGCTATTTATTTCGGGCGCCGCCGCCCGGGGCCCCGGCGACCTCGTGTCCACCTTCTTCCGCACCGCCATGACATCGACTGCAGCTACTGTGCTGCCGCCGAGCATTAAACTTTGGGTACCGGTTTAGGTTCCGCCGCCCAACGCCGATACCTAGCTTAGTCGGTCCGCCTTTAGTCCGGACCTTCGGCGGCGTCATGAGGCAAAATAGCGGCCCGCACTACTGGCGGAGCCATCCTCGGACCGGCACGCGCCCACATCCCCGCAGCCCGGCCTGCTCCCAGCCGGGACGCGGGGCACCTGATAGTTCCCACCCGCTCTCGGCTTGATCTTGGCCGGCCGGTCTGTGCTCGCCCTGAACCCCCGGCCGACTGTCGTCCGAACCCAGCTCCCTGGCTCTGTACGGGAAAACTCTCCAGAACCCCGGTCTGAGCCCCCGCGGCTAGCTGCAGCTAGCCTCTTGAGTGCAGCTGGTCCCATCGTCATGGAGATCGGTCGCGGTTACGGTAGCATCTCCTAATATGAGTTAGCGCAATAATACCCGCTGAGCATTTGCCTATTCAAGTTTATCCGTTCATTAGCGCCGGTGGGTGCCTACGGCTGCCAAGCCCGGAACCCGGGCAAGGTCCCAGGACCAGAGCGAGTCGATCGCCGATCGGCAGCGGCACAGCCGAGGCCAGGCAGCAAGCTGTGAGAACGACGGCCGGGCCCGGGGCGGGCCCGGGGCGGGCCCGGGGCGGCGTATGGGAGGGGGCGCGCGGAACCAGCCGCCGCGCGCGAGAATGTGGAGCCATCGGGTGACTCCGGGGCACATACGTGCGGGCGAGAACAGGCCCGCTGACGTGCGGCACGGCCCTGAGCAGGCGTTCGCAGCGGCCGGCGGCCGGCGGCCGGCGTCGGCGGAGCTTTGCGTCGTCCCCATAGAGCAACGGACGACTGTCGACCGGCGGCGGGGTAAATTGACAGCCCAGGAGCGTTGGTCGCATGGCCACAATAGGACGGGAGCCCTGGCTAGGGGCGCGTCCGGCGTACGGCTGCGGGCCGCCAGGCGGTCCGGAGGCGGGCGGGTGCGCATCGGGCGTGCTTGACTGTGGTCCGCGCGTTTTCGGTCGCCAGCGTGTGCCGGACGACTGTCGTCCGTGTGGGGAAGCGCCCGCCAGAGCCGCGCCTGGGGTCTGGCGAAACCGGGCCTCGCCCGGAGCGCAGTCGTCCGTTGGCCGCGCCGGCCTCCGGCCCGATGAGCGGCGAGACCAAGTGAAACGCGTCGGGCGACAGTGCTCCAGACGCACAGCGTCTTATAAGCCCAGAGGCGCGGCGTAGTGCGGCAAAGCACTTGCGGCCATGGACGACACTGTGAACGCCCTCGTCCGCCGCGCAGTGGATCTCAGCCGGGAGAGGCAAGTGGGAGACCGGCCTCGCTGACCTCAGACACGGCGAGCGCGTGCTCATCGCGATTTCGGGCGCTCCGGGCTCGGGCAAGTCGAGCCTGACCGAGCGGGTTCAGGCGGGGCTCAACGTCGTGCTGGCCAAGGAGTCGCCGTCGAGCCGGGCCGCGATACTGCCGCAGGACGGCTACCATCTGTCGCGGGCGGCTCTGCGCCAGCTGCCGGACCCAGACATTGCGTTTGCGCGCCGCGGCGCGCCCTTTACGTTTGATCCGCACGCCTTGGTCGAGCAGGTGCGCGAGCTGCGCGACCACCCGGAGCGGACGCAGTACGCGCCCTCGTTCAACCACCGCCGCAAGGTATGCCGCCGCGTAGAAGTGTCTGACGCCAGGACCCCGACGAGCGCGCCATTGTCATTACGCCGGACGACCGCATCGTGCTGATTGAGGGCAGCTGTAAGTCGAGTTGACGCAACAGCGCTGACAGCAGTTGTCCACCTCGATATCGAGCCCTGGCGGGACATCGCCGCCCTGGTGGATGAGCTGTAAGTCCGCCCCGTGAGACATGCTGACGGCAGCTGGTTTGTGCGCGTCGACCGCGCCGAGCTCAAGAAGCGCATCATTCGCCGGCACCTGGCCGCGGGCATCGCCGACACGTACGAAGAGGCCGAGGCGCGCGCGCTCAACAATGACCTGTTGAACGGCGACTACATTCTGGGACACTCGCTGGTCCCAGACCTTTACATAGACAGCATCGAGGACTGCAGCATTGCGGCCGAAAAATAATACATATTCCGGCGCGGCCTCGAACGCGCGGTGCCGTAACCCTAGTAGGTCCCGGCTGCCGCTGAGCGGTTGCCGGCCAGTGGCCGGGAGCTAGTCCCGGGGCAGGCTTCAGAGCAGCCGCCGGCCCGGACGACTGTTGTCCGTGAACGCCGCCGCCATATAGTTTTTCCGGGGAAAACCTTACGCCGCCACTAAGCGCCAGCCCACTGATACATCGGCGGCGCTACACGTCATGCCGCGTGCATGCCGCGTGTCTCGGACGTGATCCGAACAGCAGGCGGTGAGCCACAGGAGCAGCCCCCGCGGGACGGCTGCGCCACCCGGACGACGGTCGTCCGGCACACCCCAGGCCCAAGCACGCCCGGCCACGGCTCGTGCGCCGCGGCGATCGCACAATACATCGCGTGGGCGTTTACTCCGTTCGTCCGCATTGCTGGCTCTGTGCAGCGATGATGCGGGACACCTACTACAGTATGGCCGGGCCTGGCACCGGCCAGAGCAGGACAAGCCTTGCGCGATTTCTGTGGCTGCGCGGGGTTGCCGCGCGACAGGACGCGGGATGCGCTGGACGTCTGGCACTGATCTGCGAGGCTGGCAGCGCGGGGCGCACCGCCACAGGCTGTGGTGGCAGTGTGCGCCGCACGTTGTGCGGCGCACTGACTCAGTCGCTAGCGCCGCACATCGTGCGGCTCGGGTGGGGCGATAGATAGGCTAGCGCGGCGATAGCCGGCAACCGCCGCCGGCGCGCCTACGTCAAAGAACACCGCAGTCGGTGACAGCTACACCGTTACACACAATGGCTGGAGTTGCGATTCTCAAGGACACCACGGCCCACCCGGGCGACCTCACGCCGTTCGACCGGCTGATCAAGGCCTCGACCGAGTACGAGCCGTCGTCGCTGCTTGCCGTGATTGGCAAGACCGAGGGCAATGGCTGCGTGAACGACTACACGCGCATGCTGTCGGCGACCGTCTGGGACCCGCTCCTCGTCGGCCAGGACGGCATCTCAGTCTTCTCCGGCGGTACCGAGGGCGTGCTGTCGCCGCACGTGTCGCTGGTCGTCCGCGAGCCGGACCACGTCGCCGCCGACGGCTCGAAGAAGTACGCCGAGGGTCTCGTCGCCGCCGTCGGCCACACTCGCGACTTCGCGCCGCACGAGATGGGCACCGCCGTGCAGGCGCACGAGGTCGCCAAGGAGGTCTCCCGACTGATGGCCGACCTTGCTGTGGCCGAGGACCAGGTCCACATGGTCTTGGTCAAGTGCCCGCTGCTGACGACGGCCAAGGTCGCCGCATCGGCCGAGCCGTGCGTGACCACCGACACGTACAAATCCATGGGCTACTCGCGTCTCGCGACCGCGCTCGGCATCTCGCTGGCGCTGGGCGAGCTGGCCGAAGAGGGTCTCGGCGCGGCGCTCGACTCGTACGGCGTCCAGGGCTGGTCGTCGCGCGCGTCGTGCTCGTCCGGCGCTGAGCTCGAGAACTGCCACATCGTCGTCCTCGCTGTGTCGTCCAAGGCGTCGAATCCGTACCGCGCGACCCACGGCTACATGGCCGATGCCATTGACTTCAAGGGCCTCTACCCGCTGGTCCAGGAGGCCTCGGCAGCGGGCGCGGCGCCCGTCCAGATCTTCGTCAAGGCCGAGCCGTCGACGGACGGCGTCGTCCGCGGCATGCGCCACACCATGATGACCGACAGCGACATTCAGGGTACGCGGCACGCGCGCGCCGCCGTCGGCGGCCTCGTTGCCGGTCTCTGGGGAACGCCTGACGTCTACGTCTCTGGCGGCGCCGAGGGCCAAGGCCCCATGGGCGGTGGCAGCGTGTGCGTCGTGTACAAGCTGGCCGAGTAAGATTAGAGTAGATAAATATATTATTTATACATAATATAGATATATATATCCATGGTGGTCCGTCACCGGACCTTTGCAGTGAACGATCAACCAAACAAATTCCATCCCATTAGGTAAAAGTAAAAAGAAATGATACAGTACAAATTGTAAGGAAACTGAAAAGCGAGCTGAATATTTTAACTGAAAGGAAAGATAGAAACTCCCAATTGATCGCACGCTCATAAGCAAAAAGGAAAAAATAATAGCAATATCCAAGCCATCAAATCCTGACAAAACTATACCCATATGACACAGAACAAACCTGAACGAGCGACGAAATACAAAGTAAACCCATGAAAACAAACCGGTACAAGATCAGACAGTCTAGTGGAAGAGCTGTCCGTGGCCGTTGATGGCACGGCACTCGTCGCCCTCGACGTGGTTCTCTACCCACGACTCGTTGCACGAGAACTGCATGCCACACGAGGCACACCAACCGCGCATACCAACGCGCTGGTCTGATCTGGTACCGGCGGGGTAAACAAAGTGTCTGCTCTTCAGGTGGGTTTTGTAAGTGTCGCGCCGGGAAAAGCCGCCAGAAGCGTGGCAAGGCGTGGCCGACGTCGGGTCGAAGAAGGGGCACGTGTACGCCTTGCTAGTGGCGTGCTTCTCAAGGTGGCGGGTCAGGTAACCCTTGATGCGGAACCGCGCTGGGCAGTGGGGACAGTGAAACGCCGCGGCCGGGATCGACATCTGCTTGGGGAGCGACGGCGACGGCGACGGCGAGCTGTTCGGCGACGCCGGCGACGGGCCACCCGAGAACGTCGTCGACGGCGACGACTCCGACAGCGGTGAAGACGTCAGCGAGTGGCTACCGGCGCCGTGGGGGTGCAGGTACATGCCGTCCGGGCGCGGGGGCATGTACTGCGGGAACGGCGCAAACGGCATGTTCGCCTGGTCCATCGGCAGCGATACCGACGGCGGCGGCGGAAACACGGCATTCTCGATTTTAAACTCATCATCCGAGTGCATCAGGTAGTTGTCGAGATTGACCGCGTCGAATTCCTCCTGCTTGTTGACAGGTAGCCGCTGCGGCACCACGCCGTTAGGAAACGACACTGGCTGTCCGTCAAACGAAACAAAACCGTCAGCGAGAAGCTCGTCTTCCGAAACGCTCCCGGTGGAAACATTGGTGCCAACGTCAGACTGCATCGAGATGGATCCCTGATAGCCGTCAACGCGGTTGATCGAGCTGGGCGGAAGGTCCATATAGCCGTAGAGAGACCCTGCACGAGGCGAGTTGGTCATCGGACTGTCCTGCGAGTACGCGGGCGACGAAGACCACACAGACTCCGAGCCTGAAAGTCCGGGCGGCGACTCAATGTAGGCCGGGTTGAACGAGATCTCGTCCATGAACAGGTAGGGACCCGAGGCAGGCGTCTGGCCCGCCGACGGCACCTGGTCGGCCGCGCCCGACGAGGCAGGCTGGCTGGGAACCGGAGTGACAACCGGCATGGGCACCTGCAGGGTAGCCGCCGAAGTCGAAGCGGTGACCGAAGACGGGACGGCCGACGCGGCGTTGTGCGAAACACTTCCGGCACCATTGGGGCGCTGATAAGGAGTCGACGAAGACATGCGCTCATTGCGGCGACGGTGAACACGGTCCGACGAAACCACCGGTGGCTGCGTACCGACTTGAGGGCCAGTCTGAGCAGGAGGGTGCTGCTGACTAGGCTGAACAGGAGCGAACACGTCCATAGCGTTAGGCGAAGAGCCAACCGGGCGCGAACTAATCTGCGAACGCATCTCGGCAATGTACTCCTCCAGCTCGTCAAGCTTGTCAAGAAAGTTTCCGTCCTCGGCCATTCCAGGCATAGGCGGCGCCTGCATTAAGCCCTTGTCGGACATCGGTAGCTGTTGCGGGTGCGACGAAGGCACGACAGAGAACATAGGCATATTCATGACAGTCGACAAAGGGCTCATCGTGCCCATCGGGTCCATAGGCATGCCCATTCCAGGGCCAGGCACAAAGTGCTTTTGCTGAGGAGCGAAGTGAGGGTCGGCGAAGTCATAACCCACTATTTCACCCTGAGAGTTGCGGACCTGCGCATACATCATGTTGGGTCCCGTGGCGCACGGCGTGGCCGACGACGCCGAGTTCGGCGTCGACAGGCGCATGTCCATGAACACCTGGGGGAACAGGCCGCTGTTAGAGAGCGAACGGGGCGCCGTCGGGGGGCGCTGCCGCGGTGAGATAGGGGACGACGGCGAGGAGGGCACAACGGCATCCTCAGTGACCTTCGGCAGACCGGCGAATCCGGCGGGCAGAGAGGCGAGCTTGCCAGCGACAAAGGTCGAAAGCAACGAAAAGGTCGAGAGTGGCGAGAAAAGGAGCGACGTCAACGACGAAGTGTAGGCGGCCAGCACTGAGATACGCGGAACCCGTTCGGTGGGCTCGCGCTTGCCAAAAGGCGAGTACTGGCTCAGGCCGGCCCACAGGCCGGTGGGAAACACGGAGGAGAGCATGTGTGCAAATGATCGAGAGGAAACGAACGACGCTGAATTTCTAGGGTGGCCAGGCCTGATCGAACAACGGACGGCGCGGTCACTGGCGCAGCGGAGTGCGGCAGGCGCTTGCGGCAGCTGTATGAGGCGACGACGTCAGGGCGCACGGCAATCAGATCAATGGATGCTGGGCGCGGCGGAACGGCGAACGGTATATGAGGAAATGCGAAAAAAAAAACGAAAGGAAGAGAGAAAAGTGAGAAAGATGGAGAGGAGCGGGTGATAGCGCTTGATAGCGTAGATCGTGCAATAGGGTCGCGGCCGAAAAATCTGCAAGCTGTTTGGGTAACGTAAAATTGCGTTAGGCCTAGGAATAGCTATCCACGACAGTGTTACCGGCATTGATAGTACTTCTTTTGGACTACGGGTGGATGCAGTCCTGGGGTCGCTAAGTGCGTTAGGGATGCCTTGGAGGACGCCTGCGGCCCGATTTAGTAGGAGAGGCGCCATGGGGAGTGAAAATGAGAGCGTCCAGACGCGCAAAGATGCCCGGGGGCTGTCGGGGGCAGGTGAAACGTAGGCTAGGAGACACGAGGTCCAAACGAGTAACGGGATCACACAAGTGCACAGCTGCGTGTGATATAGAGCATATATGTGCATATAGTGACACGTTTTTGCGACCCAGAACGCCGTAGCCGAAGGCAGGCGCACAGGAATAGGGGAGCGGAGCATCAATGTTTTTCCTAATATAGCTAGCTTGGGACTGTCGAACCCGAACGGGTTCTTCGGCCGGTGTCCAGCCAGAACGGTGGCCCGAACTGGCGGCCAGAGCTGCCAAAGGCCAGCCAATCACCCGTCGCGCCTACCAACACTCACACCGTCACGTTGGGTCACGTCAGGGGTCATGCGCGACGTGCGGCGCTGCACGTGACTTCTCTCGGCGGCTGTACAAGTCTCAGCCGCCGCTGCATGCCTATTCCAGCGCGTCCGCGCGCCTTCGGTCATGTTTCGGGCGCGGAGCCGTGTGGTGGCGCACTTGGCCTTGATTTAGCCGTGCAGATAGCATGAAATGACACGGCGCCCTGGTATGGCGCATTGTGGTAAAGGTCCTGGCATAGTCATAGCATATCTTCACATTGACAAGCTTGATCGATCGCGTGCGGGGCCAAAGCGCTCGTGGTGTTTTGGCAGATCTTGCTGGGCCAATGCTGTGGCAACCCCGCAGATAACAATGTTGACTCTGACTCCTGTACAACCACAGCTCAGACGTCGACCCACACACCCGGCGGCCGTTTGCCAGTCTGTAGTGTCTTCCATGAACAGTGACGCCACGAATCGGGGCTTGGCCGACACACACTAGACCAGTAGCCGATTCGAGGCGGCGCCAAACGGTCGTGGCGGCGCCGCCCAGATACAACACAGGTTATGGCTGTACCGCTGCATCGGGAGAGCCGGCTACAGGGCAGGGGTCTCAGGACAGCGCCGTGAAGTAGCTATTTGCGGGGACAGGTAATCAGATAGCCAGATGAGCGTGCTCAGAGGACGTTATGACATGACGTCGGCATGACACCCGTCCTGTCGTGCCGGCAGGGGGACGTGGTTGTGGCGCAGGATGGGCCAGGCACTTCGCTGTTTGTGCTTATTTACACCTTATTTACACAATATGGCTGTCGTACAATCAAACATCCCAAGCAGGCACCACCGTTTGTTCACCAGGGCCCGATAAAGTGTCACGTGTGACAACATCCCACCACATGCGCTGCAGCCGACAGAGACTGCACCCTACTCAGCTCGCGCCGCAGCTGTAGCCGAGCCAGCGATCCAACTGTATGGCGCGATAGAGCCTAGCAGGCCAAGCTCAGACGAGACGAGCTGGCGGCGTCAGCGCCGCAGGCGGCAGAGCGAAATGCCGTCCAGGGGTTATCACGACCACGCGGAGCAATAAGGGTGGGTCCAGATGCCACGGCACGGCAGCCCGCATTGCAACGACCAGCTGGCCGAGGTGGCAGCGCTGCCACGGCGCGACCTGCGACGCGCGTTGTCGCTCAAGCAAAATCATGGTGCATGGCGGCACGCGTGGCATGGTCTGCGGCACTATCTGCGGCGCTGTCTACAGCCGCCTGCGGCGCGCTGCGCGCGGCCTAAAGAGAGTCCGAGAACTGGGCGCACGGAGGGCTGGCGTCTAGCAGTGGATCGGCTGCTGACTACGAGCAGCAGCATCGTAGGCTTTTGGCGGCACGAGATTTCGCGGTAGCCGAACCGGAGGCTGTATGCCAACCCTTACCCTTATAACCGCCAGCGTACGTAGCAGCTCTCGCCAGCTGGATGGCCGTAAGAGGTGGGCACAGCAGTTGACGCCGTGCAGGAGCACAGCCGCCGAGGTAGCCCACATACGCCAGCGATAACCGCACTCACTGCCGGATGCGCCGGGCGCAGCCGCAGGCAGCGTTACCCGGAATCTCCACCTGGTATACGGCGCGAGTGCCGTGCCATGCAAGGATGCAGGCGCAGGCGGGTGCAGGCTCTACGCGGCACGGGTGTCTGGCGCCAGCGGCAGCTAGGACTAGCAAAAGGCGCTGGCTAACGGGATTTGTCCAGGGGCCGTCTGGGGGGAGCAGCGTGGCTAGTGGAGACAGATGGGTGGGCGCGTGGTGGCGCATATGTGGCTGGCGGCCGCCAGCCCCGCGGGAGTTGTCGGCGCCAGGTGGCGCGGCGCGCGGCGTGGGCGCGCACCGCCGCATCAGATGCGGCTCGGCCAGTGTACATCCCGCCCCGTTCCATAATCGGGCGCTAATGCAGCAGCGCCTAGCGCTAGGAGCGGCTACCGGCGCACGGCGCTCTGGGTCGCAGCCCCGGTTTGCGGCTGGCGCCGCGCAGAAGACCGGCTACGGCAAGCTGACGACACGCCGCGGCTTGGTCAGCCCACCTGGCGAGCGCCGGCGCAGCGTAGTCCGGTGACAGCATGGGATGCGGGCAGCACTGCCGAGTACCATACCGAAATGCGTATATTATACAAGCGCGACGGCATACGGCGCCAAACCTTCTCTTAGGGCCGCCGTGCGACCTTTTCGATCCTTGTCCGCGAATCGAGGCCGAGTACGGCTCGCTCTGCTCTGCGCGGCGGGCCGCCCATCCTGTGGCGGCGGTCGCTGCGGCACTTCCCACCGCGGCGGCGTCCCTCTTGCCAGATCGCCCGCGCCGACGGCGAGAGGGCCAAAGTCGCACTGCTCGCTAAAGATTTAATTAAGCAGACGTGCGGGCTTCTCGAACGTTGTAATCTGGGCTAAGCTAGTGTGGAGCGAGAGTTCCGGCACTGAAGCCGCCCCGCACCATATTCGGACTAGCGGGAGAGGTATTGAATACAGGCAGGGACCGCGCACTGCCGCCAGAGTGCGTGGCCGCGAACGCCACGGGCCCGGCCGACCGGTGTAACAGGACGGGCGATCGAGCACCGGTGGCTGTAGTGCACAGTGCTCGGCAGCGCAATGCGCTTGGCAGCAGTAGGCAGAGT
Source organism: Neoaidaea tothii (assembly GCF_038497935.1). NCBI lineage: Eukaryota > Fungi > Ascomycota > Lipomycetes > Lipomycetales > Lipomycetaceae > Neoaidaea > Neoaidaea tothii. Next base: position 52,652 of record NW_027118019.1, read on the forward strand.
AGGGGCCGGCGGCGGCGGATCGGACAAAAGCCGGCGCGGTGTGGGCGCGATCTGCCAGCGGAGACGGTGGTCGCGGCCGGCAGGATCTTGCCCGCGGCACCGCGCGGCACAGGGCCAGACTGGACAATGCACCGGAGAGACTAGCCCGGCACGGCAGCGCAGGGCGGGGCCGTACCGCGGTCCACAGGGGCGGACGGGCCGGCGACGTCCCTTCATCCCGGGACTGGGAACGGGTCCGGTAGCCCGGGCAGACCGGTCCGGCGGCTGACAGCGGGCGGCTGGCTACAGCGGCTGGCGGCAGTCGCGGCGGCTGGAGTGTGGCGGCCTGAACGCCGACGCAGAAGCCGCGGAGGTCGCAAGGGCCCGGCAGCTGGCGTGGCTGGCCAGCGGCCGGGCCCACTGCATCTGCAACCCAGATCACGTTGCTGCACGCGCTGGCAATTCTGTCGCCGTTGCCAGTGCGCTAGAGCTGCGAGCGGCCGCAGCCGGGCACCGCTACACGGGTCGTGCCATTGCGCCGAGACCTCGGCTCGGCGACATCGGGGGGCCCGCCGCACGTTCCCAGGCGCAGCACGGCCGACGAGCGCCGATCGCGGCCGCACACGGCACACGCAACCACGGCCGTGGTCCTCGCAATTGCCTAGGGACCACGGGCAGGTCCGGCGAGACCAGACGGCGCGTGCCAGCGGGCGAGCCTGTGTTTGACGTGCGTGTGAACCTAAAGTCCAAAAGAGGCGAGGAGCACTGATAATTCATTAGTGTGCAGTAGTGTTCATTAGGTCTATCGTTCGTCTCTTTCCAGTTCGGGTAGTTGTTTCTGGTCGAGGCAAACGGGCGCTGCCGGTGGACAGGACGCATGAACCGGCGCCAGCGGGCGCGGCCGGATGCAGAACGGCGGGGGGTACGGAAGGCGGGGAGCGTAAGAAGGGTGCGCCCGGCGCCAGGCGAGCGGGCCAGGACACGCTGGCGCAGGGTGGCCAGGCCCCAGGGCGGCGTAGGTTCTTCTAGGGCCTGGCAACGAGGGCCGCGCCAGCCAACGGGCCGATTGGGGCGGTCGGCGGGTAGAGAACACGGCTAAGGCACGAAGAGTCAGCGGCATACAGTGTGACAGTCCGGCCGTAATCTGCGGTAAAGCGAGAGCAGTAATGCGGAAGCTATCTATAGCCCCGGCCCGCAGGCCTCGGCTGCTTTAAAGCTACGGGCTCTCCCATTTCGGTCAGCACCCCATCGCCAGTCTTGGTGACTCCGCCTGGCACTCGCACGTACGCCGAGGGGACACAATGATTCCGCGGCCCCGACTCGCGTCGCGTAAGAGCGACAAGCCGACCAAGCCGCGCGCGCGCGAGCTATTTCCCTCGATCTCAGTGCAGGCCGACGCAGCGGTCCCGCGGCAATTGTCCCGCGCGCGCACAGACTCGCCGGCGAGCAAGGACAGCCGCCACCGCCGCCAGGACCACTCGCGGCCGCGGCCCGCACGCACGAGCAGCGACACTGTGGTCGCCAGCGCCGACCCGACCGGTATGCATGCGGCACACCGCTCCTACATCCGCACACAGATCTATATCGACCCTGCCTGTGGCCCGGAGAGTCCCATTGACGACGACCCGGAGCAGGCCTACGAGCCGGAGGACGACCGTCGGTGCCCTTGCTGCGCCGGCCGTGGCTGCATGCCCTACGCCCCGTGCTGGCAGGGCCGCCGCTCGCCGTACCAGGGCTCTACGGCGGGGACTTCGCCGACATTATCGCCGGTGAATTCGTCGTCGTCGCCGCCATTGTCGCGTGCCATGCGCCCGGACGCTCGCCGCTCGCCGCCGGCAGCGAAGGGCGCGCGGCCGGCCGGCCAGCTCTCGCTCTTCCCGCCATCCGATCTCAACTTCATGATCCCGATGCTGCCAGACTCGAGTCCGGTGGACGGCCATGACTTTGATTTCACCAACTAGACACTTGCTGGCGCTGCCGTTGATCGTCGGCGCAGCGTCCGCGACCAAACTGATATCTGTGTCGCGGGCTGTACATACTCGCTGTATGGGCTGTGTGTTAGAAACATATTGTCCTGCCTTTTGTATATGTCACGTCTTGCATTTTCCGGATTATAAAAAATGGGTTTCTCTACTAAGTGGCATTCCGCCTACGCGACGGCTGACTGTCGGCTGAAGGGCCAATGATCTGTAGTCTGACGGATGCAAGTACGCGCCGACGCGTCCGCGTATATCACGTCCGAGAAACGCGGGGCAGTATGGATGAAACGCGTCAGTCGGAGTTTAGCCAATGGCAGCGACGGCTGTTTCAAATGGACGCTGATCCATCACGCAGTACCATGGTTACGAATTGGCCGCCAATTTTGGTACGTATGACGTGGGACTCCCAACCGAGCTCAGCCGTGCATGGCCTGATTTTGACTAATGTGACCCGCTGTTGGTTGTCGGGTTACGAGAAGCCCAATATATTTCTAACCCGATAACGTATTTCAAGATATGGTCTCTTGGCCCAGTTGGTTAAGGCATCGTGCTAATAAGAAACAACTCCTTGTGACACGCGAGGATCGGCGGTTCGATCCCGCCAGAGACCAATTTTTTTTTGTCCCATTTTCGTATTTCTTATTTTCATTTTAACATGATAGTTAAGTAGTACCAAGTACGCGACACAGTTGTTGATGTAGTCATTCATGTCCAGTCTGGAACGCAGGCCCAGATCTGAAGATTTTATTAAACTATCATAGAAGTCGATGACCGAGACGATGTCGCAGCCGTAGTGATATTGATAATACATAATAATGCATCCATGGAGCACAAACGCCAAAAACAATCCTTCTCTTAAAATTTCACCGGGCCAGCAGACAGGCAGCAATGGCTGCAGCAGACACATAACACACACATAGACACATACACACGTAACCATCCGTCCGTCCACCGAGACCGCGCCGGCTTTTTGATGAGTCGAGCAGGAACAAAATCTAAGAATGCAAAAAAAAGAAAAGACAAGAGTCAAAACTACACAGAGATGAATGCAGCGGCATTTTCGGCCGGCGTGGTGGGGGAGGTGGCGAGGCCTTCGGCGGCAGCAGACGAGGAGGAGGTCGATGAGCCGTCGTCGTCGTAGACAGCGGACTTGCGAGGCTGGGTCTCGCCGGCGGTTTCGGGCGCGGACGGCGCGTGCGGGGTGATGGGTGAGTCGGTGGTCATGGCGGAGTTGATGGCAGCGTCGACGACCATACCGTCGAAAACGTACGGGCCGGCGTGGTTGGGAGGGGTGAGGATCGACGGGGGGTCGACGGTGTCCGTAGTTGAAGGGTTCATGCTGGGTTCGCTGATGTCCATAGGCTCACCGGCTGGAGACTTGGCGAGATCCGAGTCCGAATCAAGGATGACGTCGGCAATGTCGCCGACGTCGACGTCAGCCTCGAGATCGCAGACTGCCCGACAGTTGGGGCAGAGGAACTGCGGATAGGCCTTGATTACGATCGGGCGGATACACTTGTAGTGCCAGACGTGGGAGCAGGGCGCGACGAAGAGCGCCTGGCAGGGCGCGACGGCGACCAGGCAGATCGAGCACTCTTGCGACTGGCCGTTCTGCTGGCCGGTGGTAGTAAGCGTGCGCAGCCGGGTATGGGCCGAGGCGTTGAACATGTTGATGCGCTTCTGCCACGAGCGGTTGACCTCGAGGCGCATCTTGACGCACTTGTAGACCTCCTCGGCGCCTCCACGGAAGTCCATGCCGAGCTGGAGAATGTCGCCGTCCTTAATCGGGTAGGGCTGAGAGGTCTGGGACGGCGGCGAGAGGCGGACGTGGTTGAGAAAGGTACCCGAGGACGACATGATGTCCTTGACGTACCATTGCTTGTTCTCCACCCACAGCTCGGCGTGGGCGCGCGACACCACCTTGGACTTGAACACGACCGGCGAGAAGTAGACCTCGTCGCCGGTGGCGGCCGCAAGCTTGCTGGCCTCGCGCTTGTCGGTGTAACGACCGAGACGGATGATGTTGCCCGCACGGCCACGGCGTTCAATGGGCTCGAAGTAGAGCGCCGGTGTAGTGGACGAGTGGTCGATGAACGGCGTCATGCGCAGCGACGGCAGCTCCTCGTCGGAGGCGTTGCAGTCTCCCGGGGGGGCCAGGCGCAGCGCGGAGACCGAGTCCGGCGGCGGGCCCAGCGACGACTCACGGGGGCCGATGCGCGTCACCGGGAATGTAGACGGGCCGGCGACAGACTCGACCGTGTGGGAGCGCGGCCGCAGGTTCTCGCTCGTGGCCGACGGAGAGGACGGGGTGGACGACGAAAGCACCGACGACGACGAGGTACCTGAACGAAGCCGCGAGCCCGAGTACGACCGGAAGGCGGCCGCCAGCCGGGGCCGGCTGCGGCTCTGGGTCTGTACATCCATGACGGGGGGGGACGGGGAAAGATCGGTAGACTCGCAGTCCAGCTGGGGACAGAGGATGGGCCGCACACGAGACGGCACCGGGAGCCAGAGGCAGACAGAGGATGAGCTGGTGGAGGCGAGATTTTTAAAAAAAAGACCAAGAAAACAACGCTTGGCGCAAAACAAATAAGCCCACGCAGACACGCCGCGCTGCGTTTACGACTGTCCGCGCCGCTAGCAGTCGACCACGCTCACTCTAGACTACGGTTGACCTCGGCCAAGGCCGGGGCCGGCTCGGCAGCCGGCGCGCGCGTTTGCTGTTGCGGCGGTAGGGCCGGAGGGCTGGGGTGGCGATAGCGCAGTGTAGCGCGATGGATGAAGCACAGACGTCGCGCGATGGGACAGATGTGCATCACGTGCTCGCCACCCGCTCCGGCGTACTCGGGGCTGCCCGCCGGTCCCGGCGAGCAGGCCGCGGCGGGCCCGTTGGCAGCCCCGCCGGACGCGGCCGCGGGCCGCCAGGGTGCGGTGCACCCATGCGGCGTGGCGCGCCACAGCCTCCCCGCAGCGGGTCCGTGACCAGTGAGGTGTGATCCATCACGGCCGCTGCGTGCTCAGGGGTCCGCTTGATAGCCCCTGTCTCGTGCACGGGCATGGTCTGAGAAGTACGCTCAGTCACGTGTGGGCGGCCTCTCTCGGCAGCGAGCTAGCTGGTTCGGGGCGCTGCGCCCTGGCTTGTGGTCGGCAAAGCTGCCTGTTGGCTGCCGACGGGCCAGCCTCATGCGGGCGTGGTTGGTGTTGCGCGTCGGTGGATAGGGGTCGCCGCTGGCGTTCGATCACCGGGTGAGAGTGCTGACACCCGGCTGGTCTCATGTGCATGCCTGACTCGGACGTAGCCCTGAGCTTGTCGCCGCCACTGGCTGGATGTGCACACGCGGCGGCGGGGCGATTGCACAAGTGCAATAGCGCCCTGCTGGCGACGACCCTTGCATGCAGCAAGCGACTGTGGCACCGACAGAGCGCAATGGCGATCAGCGGTGGCCGAGGGGCGGCGGCAAAGTCCGGGAGTGCCGGATCGCCGCAGGACAGTTACGTAGACGGCCAATGACACTGCCGGCCACGCTGCCACAGAAGCCTGTCAGGACCGATAGCGCGGGGTGGCGCGACTACTGCATACCGCGGCGATGTGCCTGCGGGTGAGTGAGGAGTGTGCGGTGGCGAACGGCAGACGGGCGCGCGAGTGCGCGGCCGGGTCGCTGGAAGGCTGGTACCCGATCCACGCTGTTGGTACCCGTTGGGAGTGCGCCGTGGTTGGTGGTACCCGCGTGGATTCCGCGTGGGAACCGGCCCGCGTGGTCAGGTACAATGCTTGGCTCGGCAGGCACGGCCGGGCCGGCGCCGGATACGCGCATGCTGAACCGGTGCAGGAGCAGAGTCGGCATGGTGCGGGCCGCGAGTCGCGCGGCTCTTGCCGCGCGGGTAGAGTCGGGCGCTGGCCGGCGCGGGAGCTGCCGGAGAGCGTCAGCCGTAGTGACCCCCACGGCGCGCGTGCGGTCCCGCCGCAGCGAGGACGGTACCTGGTACCGATCCAGCGGCGCGGCCGGCGGCGGGCCAGCGGTGGTCCGGAGGCTGCCGTGTCGCACGAGCGCACACGAGGACGCACAGCGCAAAAGTGTTGGGGAGCGGTGCGGGCAAACCCGGCACGCGATGGTACCCGGAGCTCTGCGGCAAGCGCGGTGCCGGTCCCGCGGGACGTACCCGGCGCGGCCGCGGCACGACCGCCGCATGGCGTGCGGCGCGCTACGCCGGGGTCGTGGTGATAGCCGGGTAACAACGCGTAGAAAAAATTCGCACTGAGCGACGCAGCGAACACGCGCTGCCCGACAAGCATCCACGGCAAGACCGGCACACGACGCAAGGACGCACGACGGCCGCAGGGATCAGATCCCACAGCGAGGATTGGATTGCGGGCGAAGCAGGCGCCGCACGCAGATCCACCGCGGCGATAGACAACAATGCCGCAGACATGGTCGACCGAGCCGTTTCTGCTGCTTCACGAGCAGCTGATCGACCCCGTCGGCGACAATATAGATGCAAACCAGAAACTGGTGGACGAGCTGAGAGATGACTTCCGCGGACTGCTGCGGGCGCCCGGCAAGAACGACGAGAGCCGGAAGAAACTGCAGAAAGGTATGTTTGGTAGCGGCCGCGCTGACGGCAGGCAAGCTCGATCTGGATGGGGTCGAGTACACAGTCAACAATGAGTTCATAGCCGAGTCGTGCATGCTGGCGGACGAGCTCGACGTGGACGAGATGGTGGCGGCGGAGCTGCTGCGTCACGGCACAGAGGAGCAGGCGCGGCTCGACCGGCCGCCGCTGATGTGCGCAGTGATCCTGTTCCACATGCGGCGGCAGTTCATCCTGTCGTGCATGCGCATCATGCTGGACTACCTGCAGTTCGACGCGACGTACCGCGGGCTGGTGGACCGTGTGGCGGAGGAGGGGATCGCAGGCCGGTGCCTGGGCGCGATGAAGGACATCCGCACGGCGCTGGCCGCGCTGGCCGAGCGGTCGCGGTCGGGGCACTTTCTGGGCCGCGACCTGGACGCGTCGTTTGTGGAGAACATCCGGTACCGGCGCGAGGTGCTGATGAAGGAGCACGACACGCTGGCGCAGATCTTGGTGCTGCTGGCGCGGAACGACATCGCACGGCCGGCGGACGCGGCGCAGCTGGTGGACGCGCTCGAGGGCCTCGAGGGCTACGACCAGGTGCTGGTGCACCACGTGCCGTGCGTGCTGGCGCTGTTTGAGCAGACGTGCGGCTACGGCGACGACGTGGCGGACGACCTGCTGCTGGCGACGCCGGGCCCGGCGGACGCGGCCGCAGGCAAGGCGCTGGCGGCCGCGCTGGACGTGCACGCGCACGTGCTCGAGTTCTCGGCCAAGGCGCGCGCCAAGCTGCCGTTCTTCTCGGCCGCAGTCGAGCTGGCGTGGCTGGTGTACTTTGGCGGCCTGTGCGGCCGGCTGCGGACCACGACCGCGGCCGGCAAGCGCGTCGAGTACGTCAAGGACATCTTTGTGCCGCTGCAGCTGGCCGTGTCGCGCGGCGCGCTCGAGTTCTTCATGGTGCTGGCGTCCGACACGAGCGCGGACGACGAGTACGCGACCATGCACCTCGAGTACCGCGCGTCGCTGGGGACCAAGTTCACGGCCGCGCTCGAGCGGACGTACTCGTTCCTGCCGACGTTCGACGAGCTGCTGTTCGACCAGCTGGCGGCGTTCGTGGCCGCGCTGGTCGGCTACGCGCCGGACCTGCTCAAGGAGCTGCGCGCGCGCGAGGAGGAGCTGCATTTCGACGATCCGGCCGAGGTGTACGCGCGGCAGCAGGCGGCCGAGGCCGAGGGCGCCGGCGCCGGCGGCGAGCCCGTGGTGCCGCTGCCGGAGTACGAGCTCGAGAAGGCGTTCATGTTCGTGTCGTACCTGTACTCGGGCCGGCCCAACAAGGCGCAGCCGTTCTGGGCGGACGCGGAGGGCAACCTGTACGGGTTCCTGGTGTGGGCGTCGCAGTGCCAGACGCCGTACATGATTGCGACGTACTACGACATGCTGGCGTCGCTGTCGTGCGGCGCGGAGAGCGCGGACGCGGCACATGCGTTCATGATGGACGGCGCGGGCGCAGGCGGCGCGGACGGCGCCGGCGACGCGGACCCGCGCGCAGTCGTGGCCACCGCGCAGAAGACGTACCGGCTGTCGTGGGACTACCTGTTCAACGCGTTTGCGTACTACGTCCAGCAGGTCAACGCGAGCGTGGCGGCCGTCGCCGGCCCGAACCTGAGCAACATCCTCAACTCGCGGATGCTGATCCCCATGACGGACCTGCCCGAGCTGGGCGACGAGGACACGTGCGTGCTGTCGTCGTACCTGCGCATCATCGAGATCATCGCGGCCGGCAGCGCCACGGCCCGGCGCGAGCTCTACACGAGCCAGGCGTTCAACGTCATGGGCCTGCTGTTCGAGTTCCTCAAGTTCCCGACAACGCTGACCGGAGCCGTGCTCGCGGCGATCGCCGCGTTCGCCAAGGACGCCGACCGCGCGACCAAGAACAGCATCTGGCTGGCGCTGGACGAGTGGCTGCTCAACTCGGCCATCGTCACGCGCAAGCCGCCGGCGCTGTTCAACACCAACACACTGACGTTCGCGGACCGGTTCGGGCTCCAGCTGGCGTCGTTCGCAGACATCCTCGGGTTCATCACGCTGGCCGCGTCGCTGACCGAGACCGCCAGCGACGGGTCCAAGAACGACCTGCCGTTCCCGCCGGGGATGGGCGGGTCGTACCGCGCGGCGGGCATGCAGCCCTACGTCGACTTCCTGGTGTCGGACGTGTTCTACTCGACGCTGGCGGCGGACTTCAACATGGTGCAGCGGCTGTCGCTGCAGATCCCGTGCCTGCGGTTCATCAACAACTGCATCGGCCGGCTCAACCCCGAGCTGGTGGCGCTGGCGATGACGGGCCGCGAGGCGGGCGCGGGCGCAGGCGGGGCCGGGCCGGCCGGGCTCAACGTCGAGCTCGCGGTGGAGCCGCACTCGCTGGCGGAGTACCTGCGGCTGCACCCCGGCGCGTGGGTCATGGCCAAGCTGTTTGACGAGCGGGTGTACACGGTGCTGTTCAGCGTGGCGTCGATCGGGATCGACGAGGTGTCGCGCAACACGACGTCGTTCGCGGACCAGCCGGTGCTGGCGGTGCACCTGGCGCTGTCGGTGGTGGCCAAGGTGCTGCAGACCGAGGAGCTGTTCCTGGACGTGCTGGAGCCGCTGATCAAGCAGGACACGCCGGGGGCGCGGCCGGGCACGACGCTAGGGCTGCGCGACTTCGAGGACGCGATCCTGTTCCACCTGCCGGTGGTGACGCACTTTGCGCTGTACGTCAACTCGGAGTACATCCCGCTGGCGTCGGTGGCGCTGCGGATCCTGGACATGATCGCCAAGGCGCCGCAGTTCTCCAACTTCGAGGACTACGTCACGACGACGGCGTCGGGCGGGATCGCGGGCGGCGGCGGCAAGAGCGGGCGCGCGAACCGGCTGCTGAGCACGCTCGAGACCGCGGACGACTCCAAGCGGATCGTGTTCGGGTTCATCGAGCAGCTGCGGCGCGCGGACGTGGACGTGGTGTACGACGCGGCCGCGGCGGGCGCCGGGGCCGCGCAGGCGCCGGTCGCGCACACCGCGGACCTGCTCAAGATGCTGGGCGGGCAGGACGGCACGAGCGAGCTGCTCAAGCTCAAGCTCGAGATCCTGCAGTTCATCAGCGGCAACCTGGCGGACTCGCCCACGATCGCGCACTTCCTGCTGGGGTTCAAGCTGTCGAGCGCGGGCGACGAGCTGCAGGCGAGCACCGAGCACGGCGGCGTGGGCTCGCCGGTGTCGGTGCTGCAGACGATCACCGAGTTCCTCGAGGCCGAGTACGACCAGCAGCCCGAGTCGTTCCAGCCCATGGCGACGACGATCGAGCTGGCGGCGCTGCCGTCGAGCGTGCGCCGGGTGAGCATGGAGATCCTGCTCAAGCTGGCGCGGTCGCGGCTGTCGGCGGAGATCACGCTGGGGTACCTGCGCGAGCACAGCTTCTTCGAGACGCTGCTGGGGCTGGCGCCGTTCATCTCGCCGGCGAGCTCGGTCTTCGACGGGCTCAAGTTCGGCGAGATGATGGCGACGGTGACGCGGGCCGTGTCGGCGACGCGCGACAAGGGCCTGGCGCTGGCGCGGCTCGACCGGCCGGTGACGGCGCTGTCCGAGTTCCTGCTGCTGCGGTCGCACGTGCTCGAGTACCTCGCCGTGGAGCTGTTCGACGTCGGCTTCGAGAGCTCGGCGTTCGCGCAGTACACGCGCGCGCTGACGAGCTCGTCGGGGGTGGACGGCCGGCAGCCGCAGCACCAGATGCTGGGCTTCCAGTCGTCGACGGCCAAGCTGCTGGAGCTGCTGGACTTCCTCGAGTTCGACATCGAGGGCGCGGTGAGCGGGATCAAGCTGTCGCCGGACGAGGTGTCGGCGCGGCTGGCGTTCTTCGGGCAGCTCAACCTGGCCGCGTGCCTGGTGGAGGAGAAGGTGGACGGCGAGCGCACGGGCGAGGCGTTCTACGACCTGGGCCGGCTGAAGGAGCACCTGTCGCTCAAGGCCAAGGAGCACGTGGCGGGCGGGCAGGTGGCGTCGCTGCTCGACGAGCGGCTCGTGGCCGAGGCCGTCGAGGTCGTCGACTTCTGCGGCGTGCTCAACCACCTGTGGCGGCTGCGGGCGTCGCAGATCCGGTGCCTGCGGTCGTGGACCAAGGTCCTGCAGACGCTGATCATGAGCAAGGGCGAGGCGCAGATCGTGGCCAGCGCGCCGCCGCCGGACGCGGACGCGCGCGTGCGCAACATCATGCGCAACGCCGAGTACGACCTGACGACGTTCCTGCTCGAGACGATGCAGGCCACGTCGCCCAAGCTGCTGGACTTCTCGCGCACGCACGACATGCGCGTCGTGGGCGAGCTCGCGCTGATCTCGGTGTCGTTGCTGACGTCGCTGCCGGTGGCGCAGTACGCGATCGCGACGCAGACCGAGGACAGCCGGCGGGGCAACAAGGCCAGCGACCGCGTGCACGCGCTGTTCCGGGTGTCGCTGCTGGCGCTGCAGTCGGGCGACTCCAAGGCCACGTTCCGCGCGGACCTGTACCTGCTGCTGCACGTGTACATCCACCAGACGACCGAGGCGGCCGTGGACAAGCGCGCGACGTGCCTGGTGCTGCAGAAGACGATCCAGGCGTGCATCGCGGGCAGCGCGATGGGCGCGACGCTGCGCAACGTGCCGAGCACGCCCGGGCGCGCGATCGAGTGCATCGCCACGGACGCCATCTCGGGCGAGGGCGGCACGCGCGTGATGGCGCTGATGCTGCTGCGGTCGCTGCTCTACGTCGAGAGCTTCACGCACGAGCCGGTCGTGCTCAAGAGCCTGGTGCGGATGAACCTGCTGCTGCTGCTCGTGCGCAGCCTGACGCGGATCGACGAGGTGCTGCGGGCCGAGGCCGACGGCGGCCGCGTGACCAACTACGAGCTGACGGCGTTCCGGGCCGTGGTCGCGTGCCTGACCGAGATCGCGCAGAGCCGGCAGGGCGCGGCCGAGATCATCCAGGCCGGGCTGTTCCGGATCCTGGCCGAGCCGGGCTCGTTCCTCAACGTGGACCCGGACGTGGGCGTGCCGGTGGAGCCGCTGCCGGCGGCGGGCCCGGCGCTGGCGGCGCCGGCGGCGGCCGCGCCGGCGCTGGCCGACGACCGCGCGTACTTCCGGCTGCTGGCGCCGGTCGTGCGGCTGCTGGCGGCGTGCATGCTGAGCATGGGCTCGCAGAACCAGGGCGTGATCGGCCAGGTCCTGGCGTGGCTGCGCGACCGCCGGCTGATGGTGCGCAGCGTGCTCAAGCTGGTGGTCTCGGCCGACCTGAACGCGAGCGACAGCCAGACGAAGCGCGACGCGACGGCGGCCGCGGCCGCGGCCGCGTCGAAGGACCGCCGGCCGGCCGTGGAGCTGTCGGCGCTGGCCCGGGCCGAGTCCGAGTCCGAGGCCGCGACGGCGGTCGCGCGCGGCGTGATCCTGCTCGCCCAGCTCACGCGGTTCACGGACGGCGGCTAGCATTTTGGATCTACGGTGTATTGTACGCGGCTCGCCGCCCAAAAATGTACACGATGCATCAACGGCCGCCCCAGTGCACGTTGTAGGGGTGGCACTCGGCCCAGCCGTCGGCGGCGGGCGCGCCGAGCGCGATGGCGGGCGCGCCGCGGACGCCGCGGCCCTCGTGCACGTACTGGCCGACGGCGGCGGGGTAGGCCGAGATGTTGCCGGGCCGCTGGACGCCGCCGGCGGCCCGGAAGAGGTAGTAGAGCACCATCTGGCCCCAGAGCACCGAGCCGGTGCCGTGGCCGACGTGCAGGTAGTCGAGGTACTCGGCCGAGAAGCCCTGGACGAGCCGGGCCCACTCGAAGACCTCGATGTCCTCGGCCACGGCCACGTGCCGGTTGAGCCGGTCCATGTTGATCGTGGGCAGGTCGTTGGCGGTCTGCTCGCGCCGCGACGTCAGCGCGCGGTACATGAGCGGCGTGCCCGGGAACGTCGTCTTGATGAGCCCGACGAACTTGCGGAAGCGCGCGCGGAAGAACTCCAGCTCGTCCCAGACCAGCTGGCGGCCCTCCTTGGCCAGCGGGAAGACCTTCATGGCCTCGGGCTTGGTGCCCGGGAACTTGGCGATGGCGTTTTCGCGGAACACGCGCTCGTCCCACAGGCCGGACTGGAACAGGACCAGGTCCGGCGCGGCGCCGTCCAGGCCGGCCACGTGGGCCAGGTCCGGCAGGTAGTACTTGGGGAAGCGCTCCTCGAAGGCCACGGTGTCGACGTGGTCGAGCCACCACCAGTCCGGGCGCATGGTGTACATGGACGCGATGTGCCAGTGCGCGATGGTGAAGTTCAGCAGCGGCAGGTGGCACGAGGCCGTCGTGTGCTTGCCGCCGTGGACGCGCACGGTGCCGTCGGCGTTGCGCTGGGTGGCGGTCTCGAGCGAGTCGTGGCCAAACTCGCGGCAGAAGATCTGGGCCATGTGCCGGTCGACCGAGTCGCCCATGAGCAGCAGGCGGCGGCCGTGGACCCAGTTGAGCTCGCGCACGAGCCGCTGCTCGGACGCGGTCAGGTCGAACTGCTTGCCGGCGATCTTGTAGGCGTCGATGCGCTCGAGCAGCTTGTGGTAGTCGACGAGGTCGGCCAGCCAGTTGCGCGGCGCGGCGCCCAGGACGTCGGCCGGGGGGAGCGCCTCGGTGAACACGGGCGCGACGGCCTGGCCGGCGGCGTCGACGGGCGGGTACAGCGCCGAGGGCGGCGCGGGCCGGGCGGCGACGGCGGCGTCGCCGAAGGGCACCCAGCGCGCGGACCGCGGCTCGCCGTCCTTGGCGGCCAGGAAGCCCGGCTGGCGGAACGGGTCGGCGCACTGCGGCGGCACCTGGGCCGTGAGCGCGGCGAGGGCCTCGTGGAGCGACGCGGGCGCGGCGGCGGGCGAGCGCAGGGCGTCGACGGAGCGGGCGTGGAGGTCGTAGTTGAGCACGCCGACGAGCACGACGACCGCGACGGCCGCCGTGGCGAGCACACGAACAGACGACGCAATCATGGGGCCGGGTGGACGCGGGCTTGGGGGACGCACGGCGCGGCCGTGGTTTTTACGGGCGGCGAGAACACGGGAGCGTGGGCAGGCACGGATCGGCAACGGTAGCGGCGATTTACCAAACAAGCAACGCGAAGTGTGGTGCGCTAGCCCGAACGGGACGGCGGGACAACGTGCCTACCGTTAGGCGGCAAGCGACTCGCGCGGTGTCCCGAAACGCCCAAAGCAGCCGAGCGCTAGCGCCAGATCGGGACAAACTGCCGACGTCTAGCCGCAGACACGAGCTGCAGAGTACGCCACAGCCAGCCGCACGTCTAGCGCGCGGCGGTGTGTCACAGCGGCGCGGACGGGCACGGACGGCGGGCGGCGGGCGGCGGCGGGCACGGGCGGGCGGCGGGGGCACGGGCGGGCGGCGGCGCGGGCGCGCACGCCCGCCACCGCGCGCCGCCAGCCGCGCCGCCAGCCGCGCGGTGACGGCGTGACACGGGTAGACCCGGGTGCCGCGAACCAGCCCGCTGGGTCGTGTTCGGGGGCGCGCTCGGGGGCGCGCTCAGGGGCGGCGGCCGCGATCCCGGCGAGATCTCGGCGCGGCTGCGTGCCGCACGGCGTGCGGCGCAGCCCCCACGTGAGTGATAAAGTGGATTGCTATCTTCAGTGGCGGCCCCGCTGCATGGCCATCACGCCCTCGACCTTCTCCAGCGCCAGCTCCAGGGTCTGCTTGCGCTCCTGCAGCTCGATGTGCCGCTTGACCTTCGGGTCCTCGGTCGCAAACACGCGGATCTGCTCGCGCCCCAGGGTCGGGCTCGAGTTGCCCAGGCGCTGGTCCAGCTCGCGCGGGAAGTGGTAGTAGAAGTCGGACAGCAGCTCGACGTTCAGAAACAGCACGGCCGTCTGGGTCAGCTTGTCGGCCACCACGTCCAGGAAGATCTCCGGGCACTGGTACCGGTTGTCCTTGGACCGGCAGGCCTTGGACTTGAGCGCGGCCATGCGCAGGCGCAGCAGGCCCGCGCGGTCCTTCAGGAACGCGGCCTCGGCGCCGCGCGCCAGCAGCGCCTGGCTGAAGCCGTAGACCTCGTCGGCCTCCTTGCCGGCGGCCGGCGCGCTCAGGGGCAGCGCGCCGCCGTTGTCCTTGCGGACGCGGTCCACAAAGGCCTCGACCTGGGCCAGCTTCTTGCCGCCCACGGCGCGGCGCAGCGCGGCGTAGGCGTCGTCGCACTGGCGCAGCTCGTCCTTGAGCAGCACGTAGGCGTGCTCGCGCGACTGGCTCCACTCGCGGTCCTCGACCTCGACCTCGTACTTGAAGGGCTTGATGCAGTTCTCGACCTGGTCGGCGGTCGAGTAGAACCGGCCGTTGAGGATCTCGGCGGTGGCGTCCTGGATGGCGGCCTTGACGTAGGGGTGCGTCTTGAACGGCCCGGACGCCAGGAGGTGGTCCATCTCGGCGGTCAGCGCCGACGAGACGAGCGTGGTGGCCACGCGGCCGACGCCGCACTTGGTCAGGCTCGAGACGGACGCGTCCAGCTGGCGCCGCCAGAACACGTCGTCGGCCGGCGCCGTGGCCAGGTCCGCCAGCGACGCCGTCGGCGGCAGCCCCGCGCGCGCCGGCGCGTCCGGCGGCGCGTTCCAGTAGCGCTGCGCCACCAGGTCGAGCACCTTCTGGTCCAGCTCGCGCTTGAGCAGCGCGCGCACCTGCTCGCGGCCGAAGCGGCCCGCAAAGTCCTTGAACGACAGCTTGAACGCGTCCAGCGACTGCGCCAGGTACGTCTCGGCCGTCAGCGGCCGGTCGTTGTACTCGACCTTGAACTGGTACGCGGCCTCCTCGAGCTCCTGGTGGATCGCGTCCGCCGTGGGCTGCAGGCTCTTGGCCATGGTGCGCTCGAGCACGGCGATCAGCTTGTTGCGCAGGTTGTTGACGCCGAGCGTCATGGCGCCCGGCTCGGCGTCGGCCGCGAGCGCGTCGTCGCCGGGGCTGACGACGGCGGCGGCCGAGCCGAACTCGGCGTGCCGCGAGAAGTAGGCCTCCTCGTTGCGCGCGATCACGCCCTGCAGCGACGTGCCGCTGTCGCCGTGGCCGCGGCCGAAGAGCGCGCCGCCGAGCCCGGCGGGCGGCGCCTTGGAGATCACGCCGACGTAGCCCATGCGCAGCGGGTAGTTGCGGTTGGTCAGCACGGCCACGCCGGTGGCCGGGTCGACCAGGTCCATCTTGGTGATGACGCCGATCGTGCGCTCGCCGCGGGGGTCGATCCGCCGCGACGCGCGCAGCGCGGTCGAGTTGGCCAGGTCGACGTCGGCCGGCGAGATCGCCAGGATGATGTTGGGCGCGGCGATGTAGCGGTCGCACAGCGCGGCGATCTTGGCGCGCAGCGTCTCGGGCTGGTCGTGCGCGGCCAGCTGGATGTACCCGGGCAGGTCGATCAGCGTCAGGTCGGGCACGTGCGGCGAGTAGATGTTGAGCCGGATGGGGTCGTCCGACACGGCCTCGGCCTCGGGCACGGCCAGGTTGAGGTCCGTCAGCGTGCGCTGGATGACCGAGAAGTCTGTGATCTTGCCCATCTTGAGCGCCGGGAACTCGCCGTACTCGGCCATGGCGTCGGGCGCGTTGACGAGCGTGAGCTCGATCGGCCGCCGCGTGACCATGTTGGCGCCCTTGGGCAGGAACTCGTGCCCGACGATGGCCTCGAGCACGGACGACTTGCCGGAGCTCTGCGAGCCGACGACGACGATCGACGGCAGCTGGATCGTGTGGTTCTCGTCGATCTGCTGGAGCAGCGCGCGGATCTCGATCATCTTGCGCGTGAGCAGCATCATCTGCGCGGTGACGGCGGCGGCGCGCTCGTCGTCGGCGCCGGCGGCGGTGACGGCGGCGGCGGCGGCGAGGGCCGCGCCGGAGCCGGGGCCCTCGGGCTCGTGATCGGGGCCGTGCTCGTCGCCGTCCGCCGGCGGCGGCCGCGTGGAGAACGTCTTGGCCGTCGATCCGTCCGGCGCGGCGGCCTCGAACAGCGTCGCCATCCAGTCCGGCATCCGCAGGTCGCCGACCATGTCGCGCGCGGAGCCATACTGGTCGGCCACCCAGTCCTTGGCGCCGTCGATCTTGTTCTGCGTGAAGCTGGCGGCCTCCTGGACCTGGTACTCGATGTAGGCCACGCCCGCGACCACGGCGCCGCCGGCGGCAGCCGGCACGCGCACGAGCTTGAGCAGCGCCTTGGGCGCGGCCGAGAAGAACGAGATGCGGCGGGCCGGCGGGCCGGCGCCGGGCCGGCCGACCATGGCGCCGCCCGCGACCGGCCGGCGCTGGAAGACGAGCGGGCGCGCCCAGCGCGTCGACAGCGCGCGGCGCGAGACGTGGTGCCCGATCGACCCCGCCGGGCCCGCGAGCCGGCGATTCAGAGTGGCCAGCGTGGACATGTTGATGGCGAGAGAGGCGGCGGCGGCGGGAGAAGAGGTGAGCCGATCACGTGCGGGCAGAAGCCGCGCCGCACGGGGTGCGGCGCGTCACGTGGCCGATCACGTGCGGTGACTCACGTCACGTGCCGCTGCGTCACGACTCGCGTCACGTGCCGCCGCGTCACGTGGCCGTGCGCAAAATGGCGACAGCGCCGCCCTCAAACCGGCGGACGGCGACGAGCGGCAACCAACATGTGTCGGTTCATGGTCTTCAAGGGCAGGGACCCGATCCTGCTGGCGCACCTGCTGACGCGGCCGGCGCACTCGATCATCAACCAGTCGTACGACTCGCGGCTGCGGATCGACATGCGCCGGCCGATCAACGGCGACGGCTTCGGCGTGGGCTACTATCCGACCGACCCCGACCCCGAGTTCGAGGACGGCCCGTGCATCTTCTGCGCGACCACGCCGGCGTGGAACAACCTGAACCTGGCCCGGCTGGCCGAGAAGACGCGGTCGCGGCTGATGTTTGCGCACGTGCGGGCGTCGACCGCCGGCGTGCTCTCCGAGACCAACTGCCACCCGTTTGCGTACCACACGCTGATGTTCATGCACAACGGGCAGATCAGCAACTTCGGGCACATCAAGCGCCGGCTGATCGAGCGCATCCGGGACGAGTACTTCCTGCACATCCAGGGCGGGACGGACTCGGAGTGCGCGTTTGCGCTGTTCCTGGACTGCCTCGAGCGGCTCGGCGTGGACCCCGCGCGGCAGGAGGGCCGGTTCGGGCACGCGCTGCTGCGGCAGGCCATGCTGGAGACGATCGCGCTGCTGCGCGAGTGGACGACGGACGTGCGGGCGCGCGACGGCGGCTCGGCCGAGCCGTCGCTGCTCAACTTCGCCGTGACCGACGGCGAGTCCGTCGTCGCCACGCGCTACATCACGTCGCGCACCGAGGAGGCCGCGTCGCTGCACTTCTCCAGCGGCTCGCGCTTTGCCGAGCACGAGCCGGGCCAGTACAAGATGGAGCGCAAGGACCGCCGGTCGGACGTCATCCTGGTCTCGTCCGAGCCGCTCACGTTCGAGCGCAACGACTGGGTCACGGTCCCCACCAACACCGTGCTGACCATCCACGACCAGATCGTGCTCCTGCACCCGATCGTGGACGAGTACTACCAGTCCGACCCGGCGGTCTCGCGCAGCTCCAACTTCGCCGCGTCGCGCGGCCTCATCAGCCCGATCGTCGACGACCTCACCACGGCCACGTCTCAGGTGCCGCCCCTCGAACGCGAGGGCCGCCGCCGCTCGATCGCCGCCTGAGCTTTGGGCGCAAAAATCCCTGTATATTCCTACGCATGCTAATACAGCCCTGGCTCACCGCAAGTCCGGCGGCCGGTACTGCTTGTTGCGCGCCAGCCGGCTCGTCAACCAGTCCGCCGCCTCGGCCACGCCCGTGCCCTTGATGGCCGAGATCGGCAGCACCCGCGAGTCCCGCGCCGAGAGGTGCTCGGCGATCCGGTTGAAGATCTCCTTGATGTCCTCGACCTCGAGCGAGTCGTCCCGGTCCTGCTTGTTGGCGAGCATCAGCACGGGGATGCCCTCTGTGTCCTGGTCCGACACGATCGCCCGGAGCGTGTCCCGGCACTCCTCGATCCGCGCGCGGTCCGTGGAGTCCACGATGAACACGATAGCGTGCGCCTCGGTGTAGTACGCCTTCCAGAGCGTGCGCAGGTTGCGCTGCCCGCCGACGTCCCAGATCTTGAGGTACATCTCGTTGATCTTCAGGTGGCCGACGTTCTGCCCGACTGTGGGCGCGATCTTGTCGGGGGGGAGCCCGCGCCCGCTGTAGACATGCTTGAGCTGCTCGAGAAACGTGGTCTTGCCGGCGTTGTCGAGCCCGAGGATGAGCACCGAGTATTCTGCGGTCAGCGCGCTCGGGGGGCGAGTGTGCGGCGCGGGGCGGACGGGCGCGGGCGCGGGCGAGACGGCGGCGGGCGCTGGCGGCCGAGCCGGCGGGTCTGCGGGCGTGGCGGCGGCTCGCGCCGCGCGGCGTGCGGCTCAGGGGCGGTCGCAGCCGCACACCATGCGGCTCGCCGCGGCCGTCGGCGTCGGATCTGCCGCCAGCCGGCCCGCCGGGCCGCCGCCGGATCCAGCCGTGCGGTCCGCCTGCCCGCAGGGCAGCCACCCTCGACGGAGTCGCCGCCGGAGGCTCACCCGTGCCACGAGCCTCCGGCGGCGACT
>NW_027118019.1:71816-129147 GCF_038497935.1 Neoaidaea tothii
GCCGGGGGGGGGGGGGGCCGCCGGCCCCCCGCCCCCCGCGGGGCGCCCCCCCCCGCCCGCCGGCCGGCCCCCCCCCCCGCGCGGGCGCCGCCGCCGGAGGCTCACCCGTGCCACGAGCCTCCGGCGGCGACTCCGTCGAGGGTGGCTGCCTGCGGCAGGCCCGCACCGCTGGATCCGGCGGCGGCCCGGCCGCCTGCCCGGCCGCCTGCCCGGCCGCCTGCCCGGGCACGGCGCCGCGCGTGGCTTGTGCAACGCCAGATCGACCTGAGCCGCACGGAGTGCGGCTCACGCGCCCTGCCGCAGCCGTCCCGCTGGCCGCTGGCGGCCCTCGCGGCACCGGCCACCGGCCTGCCCGCACAGGCACTCGCGTCGGTCCGTACGAGGGCGCGCCGTCGCGGCCGGGCCGCCTCCAGCCGCATCGCGTGCGGCTCGCTCCACGCAGCTCCGCCGGCGCCCGTGGCAGAGATCCGCTCGCCCGCGCGTCTCTCGTGCAACACCAGATCCGCCAGCGGCAGGACCGAGCCGCATGGCATGCGGCTCAGCAGGCGCCGCCCGGCCTCCAGCCCACCGTCGCCAGCCATCCATCGCTCGCCGTCCGCGCCGCCCAGCCATCCATCGACTCACCTTCCTTCCGCGTCAAGTTCTGGTAAATGCCCTTCGCTAAATGATACATCTCGGCTCCTCAGGCACGCTGCGGTCTCGTGACGGTAGGTCCAGGCCTGTGATGCTCGTACCGTCTGCGGCGCCTGTGTCTGCGGCAGAGTCGTGCCGTGTGCGCCTTGGGCAAAGCTGAGCCGCATCGTCCCAAACCGTCTCCGGCCCCGGCGAATTTTTCACGCGCAGCTACACGCGCAGGCCACGACGGGCCCAGCGACAGCGCCATGAATCTCTACATCGAGGCGGCCAAGTTCGTCGAGGCCAAGAATGCGTCCAAGAAGCAGACGGTGGAGAGCTGCCCGCCGCTGCTCGATCTGGCGTCAATCGGCAGCCGAGTCCAGCAGACGGCCGGGCTGAAGACGGACGGGCGGCGGATCGTGGCGCTGCTACGGTCGGCGGCGCGGTACCGCATGCTGCTGGACACGGTCCTGGTCAACTCGGGCATCCTGGTGGCCGAGCGCGGGCGGCTGGGCTACGCGCACGCGGTGCTGCTGGTGCACGATCTGCTGGTGTCCAAGACGGGGATCACGGCCGGCAAGGGCCCGCTGAAGGACGCCGTGCTGCGGCACCGCACGCGGCTACGGGCCGAGCTGGTCAAGGCCAAGCTGAGGCTGCAGATCGGCGACCTGCGGACGTGGAACGCGCCGGCGGACGAGGGCGGCGACCGGCAGGTGCGCTGGCTGCGGGTGAACCGGCTGGTGGCCGGCCCGGGCGAGCTGGCGGACGCGGCCGCCGTGGCCGCGCTGTTCGGGTTCGCGCCGACGGCCGAGTACCCGCCGGCCGAGCGCACGGTCTACGCGGACACGTACATCCCGGACCTGTACGCGGTGGCCAACCGGCACACGGGCGCGCTGACGGCGCTGGCCGAGTACCGCAACGGCAAGGTCATCATCCAGGACCGGGCGTCGTGTTTCCCGGCGTACGTGCTGCGGCCGCGGCCCGGCGACGTCGTGCTGGACGCGTGCGCGGCGCCGGGCAACAAGACCACGCACCTGTGCGCGCTGACCGTGGCCGACGGCCGCCAGCAGGGCCGCGTGGTTGCGTTCGAGCGCGACCCGGCGCGGGCCGGCGTGCTGCGCAAGATGGTGGCGCGCGCGGGCGCGCGCGTGCGCGTGCTCAACCGCGACTTTACGATGCCGTTCGACGACGACTCGCTCGGCGTCGACCCCGCGTCCGTCACGCGCGTGCTGTGCGACCCGTCGTGCTCCGGCTCGGGCATCTTCCGGCGGGCGGACGGCGCGGCCGCGGCCACGCTCGACGACGACGAGGAGGAGGCCGGGCCGTCGACCGAGAGCCGGCTCGTGAAGCTGTCTGTGTTCCAGACCGAGATCGTGCGGCACGCCATGACCGCGTACCCGAACGTGCAGACGGTCGTGTACTCGACGTGCTCGGTGCACGCGCAGGAGAACGAGGTCGTCGTGCGGAACGTGCTGACGGACCCGGCGCTGCGGCGGGCGGGCTGGCGGGCGATGGCCCGCAAGGACGTGATCCCGGCGTGGCCGCGCCGCGGCCTGCCGGGGCCGCTGGCCGAGGCCCAGGCCGAGCTGGCGCAGCCGGCGGAGGACGTCGCCGACGGCTGCGTGCGCGCCGAGCCGGTCGTGGACGGCGGCATCGGCTTCTTTGTGGCCGGCTTCTGGCGGGACGCGGCCAGCGCGGCCAGCGCCGGCTCCGACGACGCCGCCGCCGACGCCGACGCCGACGCCGACGCCCCCGGCGAGCCCGAGTGGGCCGGCTTTGACGACTAATGCTCATGCCACTAAAATACAACCCAAAATGACGACCGGTAATGCAATCTGTCGGCCTAGCCGACCCTCATCTCCAGCACGACCACGTTCTTGTACAGCACGCGCGTCCGGCACACGCTGCACTCGCCGCCCTTGGCGTTCGCGTGGCTGCTCGCCGACAGCGCGCGGTACACGCACTCGTAGCAGTAGAGGTGGCCGCAGGGCGTGGCCGCGACCATCTCGGGCGAGTCGAAGCAGATCACGCACGTGAAGTCCGACAGCTTGGTCGAGCTCTCGACGGGCAGCTCCTTGATGGCCTGGACGTCGTCCGAGGCGACGTCCGCGCCGCCGTCGGGCCCGTCGGCGTCGGGCGCGGCAAAGTCGCCGCCGCGGCTGTCGGCGTCCGTGATGACCGTGGGCGCGTCCTTGTCGTCGCGCCGGCGCTTGCGCCGCTCCGGCGACTCGGGCTTTGGCCGCGGGCTCGGCCGCGCGCTCGACCGCGAGCCCGGCCGCGAGACTGGCCGCGGGCTCGGCCGTGGGCCGCGGGCCGGCCGCGGGCCTATGCGCTCCGAGACGAACTCGACCTCCACGTCCACGGTCTCGTCGTCGCTCAGGTTGATAGCGTCTGTCGCCGTCGCCCCGCTCACGGCGGCAGCGCCCGCGCTGCTGCCGCCCGTGGGCTCCCGCCGCCGCTTGCGGCGCGCGGGCGTGCCCTGTGGCTCGATTTCGACAATATCGGCCTCGTCCTCGCGCGGGCTGTTGCTGCTGCTGGCGCTGCTGCTGCCGGCCGGCTCCATGCCGGGGCTGGCGGGGACAGGCCCGCCGGCGGGCTCGGCCGCGCGGTCCGGCCCGGCGCTGGCGGCGGCAGCCGCCGCCGGGGCGTCCGGCGCCGCGCTGTCTGGCCAGCCATCGCCCGCCGGCGGGTCCGATCCGCGGGGGCCGTCGTCGGCGGCCCCCGCGGGCATCTGAACATCCGCTGGCGGCATCCTGTCTCTTGCTCGCTCGTGTCTTGCGTCGCCGCCTCCTTCGGGGGTGCGTGCTGGGGGCCGTGGAGCCGACGAGAAAAGTGCGTATAGTCCGGGTAACTCTGACCGTGGCGGTTAGTTGGGCATGCGAGCCGGCGCCGGGTAACACGCCGCCGGGTAACACGCCGCTCGCGGCGCGGTTGGGGCGACCGCCGCGCTGGGTCGGCCCGGCCGGCTGGAGCTGCACGGCGGCTGGCGAGCCGCGCGGGCCGGCGGTCCGCCGGCGCGGGGCTGCGCTGTACGCGGCCTTGCTGCCGTGCGGCCGCGCACGCCGCACCGCCCGCACACAACGCCGCACGCCGCCCACGCCCGCGCCGGCCGCCGCGCGCCGCCGGGCACGGCTGCAGCCGCGTGCGTCGCGTACGGCGCGCTCTTGGCTGCCGGCGCCGCGCAGCCTGCACCCCGCCGCGGCCAGACTGCTGCCCCGCAGGCGTAGGGCCGCTGGCCGCGGCCCGGTGCCGTGCCGGCCGTGTCCGCGCCACCGCAGTGGCAGTGCGTGGCTTGACCCGGCACCGCCGCGCCGGGTCGGGCGGGTGCTTTGTCAGGCAACACCAACGGCCGGCCGGGTAGCCGCGCAAATTTGCCAGCGCGACCTCTCCTACGCGACCACACACAAAGCGCAGCATCGGACTCGGCACAATGCTCGCAAGACTGAGTACTGGCGGTGCGCTGATCGGGCGGCGCGCACTGTCGACACAGGCGACCGGGTCGTTCCAGCTGACACGGCTGGCGAATGGCGTCCGGGTGGCCACGGACGGCGCGCCCGGGCACTTCTCGGCGCTGGGGATCTACGTCGACGCCGGGTCGCGGTACGAGGCGTACCCCCAGCTGGCCGGGCTGAGCCACATCATGGACCGGCTGGCGTTCAAAGCGACGCAGAAGCGCAGCGGCGACGAGATGGCGGACGCCCTGGACAAGCTCGGCGGCAACTACATGTGCGCGTCGTCGCGCGAGGCGCTCATGTACCAGGCGGCGGTCTTCAACCAGGACGTCGAGGCCATGTTCGGGCTCGTGGCGGACACGGTGCGGTGGCCGGACATCACGCGCGAGGAGGTGCAGGAGCAGCTGGCGACGGCCGAGTACGAGATCCGCGAGATCTGGCAAAAGCCCGAGCTGATCCAGCCGGAGATCATGCACATGGCCGCGTTCCACGGCAACACGCTCGGCAACCCGCTGCTGTGCCCGGAGGAGCAGCTGTCGCAGATCACGCCGGAGCACGTGCTCGAGTACCGGCGGATGTTTTTCACGCCGGAGCGGACGGTGGCCGCGTTTGTGGGCGTCGACCACGCGCGGGCCGTGCAGCTGGCGGAGCAGTACCTCGGCGACATGCCGGCCGCGACCCTGCCGGTGCCGGACGAGCCCGCGCGGTACACGGGCGGGCTGGTCGAGCTGCCGCCGCACGAGCCGATCGGCAACCTGCCCGAGCTGGCGTACGTGCACCTGGCCTTCGAGGGCCTCTCGATCTCGGACCCGGACCTGTACGCGCTGGCGACGCTGCAGACGCTGCTCGGCGGCGGCGGCTCGTTCTCGGCCGGCGGGCCCGGCAAGGGCATGTACTCGCGGCTGTACACGAACGTGCTCAACCAGAACGGCGCGCTCGAGTCGTGCCAGGCCTTCAACCACTCGTACACGGACTCGGGCCTGTTCGGCATCGCCGGCTCGTGCATCCCCGAGGCCGCGCACACGCTGACGGCGATCATGTGCTACGAGCTCGTGCGCTGCATGCTGCCGGCCTACAAGCGGCACTCGCTCTCGGAGCGTGAGGTGCAGCGCGCCAAGAACCAACTGCGCTCGTCGCTGCTCATGAACCTGGAGTCGCGCATGATCGAGCTCGAGGACCTCGGCCGCCAGGTCCAGGTCCACGGAACCAAGATCCCGGCCGAGGAGATGTGCGACAAGATCGAGCGCCTGACCGCGGACGACATCCGCCGCGTGGCCCGCCGCGTGCTCGTCGACGGCGTCGGCAACGGCGGCTCGGGCAAGCCCACCGTCGTCCTGCAAGGCCGCGAGGGCAGCTTCGGCGACGTGCTCGACACCGTGCGCCGCTTCGGCCTCGGCAAGTAGTCGCCGCCCCCTCTGTACATAGTCTACAACCGGGCCGTGCGCCCTCCACTCATTTTTGCTGCCGGCGGTGTCGCAGACACGCCGGCGGTTTATTGTGTTGCACGCTCGCGCGCCTACTCGCGGCTCTTGACAATGTCAATGAACTCGGGCTTCAAGCTGGCGCCGCCAACGAGGTAGCCGTCGATGTTCTCGCACGCGTTGAACGTCGCCGCGTTCTTGCCGTTGACACTGCCACCGTAGATGATGCGCAGCGCGGCGGCGGCCTCGGCGCCGACCTTGGCGGCAAAGTGCTCGCGGATCGCGGCGTGGACCTTCTCGGCGTCCTCCGGGGTCGCGGCGAGGCCGGTGCCGATGGCCCAGACAGGCTCGTAGGCCACGACGACCTTCGACCAGTCGCTGATCTTGGCGATCACGGCGTCCATCTGGGTGTTGACAACGTCCAGCGTGGTACCCGCGTTGCGCTCGTCCAGCGTCTCGCCGATGCAGAGAATCACACCGAGGCCGTTGGCCAGGGCAACGTCGGTCTTGGACGCGATGAACTCGTCAGTCTCCTTGAGGATCGTGCGGCGCTCCGAGTGGCCGAGGATGACCCACTTGGCACCAACGTCCAGGATCTGGTTGACACTGCCGGTCAGCACGACTCGCGGCCGCGCGCCGCAGCTACTTACGCAATCTCGCCGGTGTAGGCGCCCGACAGCTTGTCGAACGAGTTCTGCGCGGCCACCGTCACGGTCGGGGCCGTGACCAGCTCCGCGGCGTACTGCAGGTACGGCGCCGGGGGGGCGATGACGACCTCTGCCGTCGTTAGCGTCGCCGCCAGCGCAGGCTACATACCGACGTCCGACGGCAGGCTGGCCTCGTTGAGGCCGGCCACGATCGTCTTGATCGACTCCTTCGAGCCGTTCATCTTGAAGTTTCCACCAACGAAGAAAGTGCGGGCCTAGACCGTCAGCGCATACGTTCGCGGTCACGTTGCACCGGCCGCGCGCCAGCCGTTGTGACACCCAGAGTCGCAGACGGCCCAATTGCGCAGGTCGCCCGGCTGATCTAGGCGGCAGACCTGCCAAACTGGGCCACCAGGACCGTGCGCGCCCCTGAGGGGCGGCTGAAATCCCTGTTGAGCGGCTGACCGCGGCTGAAGCCGACACCAGTCATGCCGTCTGTCCGACCCCAGCACACGCGCGGCGCACGGTATGGTGTCGCCAACGCTCCCCCCTCGCGCGCCCAAACCACATACCATTTTGAATCAATTACTGTAGACAGAGTCTGGATAGAGTACTGGCTTGGGTGCTGAGAACTGACAGTGCAGGGTAGAGGAAAATATATATGGTCAGAGACCAGTTGTGAAAATTATATGTTGCGGTAGCGCCGCCAACGCTAAACTAATTCTTTGTATCTTGGGTAGCGCAAGCTAATTAGAGCGCCGGAAAAATGGTGCTGGGTCCCCTATTTGTGCTGGTCGCTTGTCGTTGTTTGCGGAGCCGGATTAACTCGTGCGGCTCGCCATTATCGTCGGATAGCGCCTAGATGCGCTGGCCGGCGTAACCAGGGCGGTACGGCCGTGGCCGCTGTGGCCGCCGTCACAGGCCGCCGCGGGCGACCGCGCCACGCGCCACAATCCTCTGTCCGCATCACAGGCCAGTCGGGCAACCGTAGATCGGCACCGGCCCTGCCGGCCGTGTGACCGGCTCCCAAGCCCTACTTACAGCCGCTACGTTGCACCTGTACGCATCGGCCCGCCAGACATATAAGCGGCGGCATACCGGCGCCAGCCGTGCGTAGACACCCACGCGTCTGATCCGACCGAGTCAATGGGCGCAACCATCACGAGGGCGCGGTCGGCCGCCATGACCGGCGTCGGCCGCGGCACCGGCGGTGGTGTCGGCAGCGGGACCGTTTTCGGCACGAGCGCAGCCACAGGCGCCGAGCCCAGCCCGACGTTCAAGCTGGCACTGGTACGCGGTCCGACCAAGCGCGATTCTAACGACTGCAGGCACTGGCCATTGTACGCTCCAAGCCGGCCGACGTGAGTTTTCAGGGTAATTTCGGGCATGCGGGTGTGGCGTCAGTCGGGACGTGGGCCGGGTGCCACCGGCGCGGGGCAGGCGCGGACGCGGGGTGACCGAGCGCGCGTGGCGCCCGGACCTTTGTGCGGCTTGATGGCTGCCCGGGCCTGTGGCGCGGCCGCGGCTGTCTTGCCGACGGGTACCGGTGCGGGTGTCTGCGGGATGGCCGGCCGTCGGGCGCACGGATCGGGCACATGGACCACCGGCTGCGGGGACCCGGGTATTAGTTTAGAAGCCATCCCGGCCCACGCGGGGAAGATTCGGAACGGAACAGCCCCGGGTGGCTGTCAACTACAGTCTACTGCAAGGAGCGGGGAGGGGGAAGAGCCGGGCAGACGCCGAGGGCCGTGGGGCCGCAAAGCCACAGGCACGCCCAAACAGAACTGACGCGATGGTCTAGATTACGTGCGCACGGCACGCACCCAGCTGGCCGACCCCGCAGCGTTCTGGCGAGCAAAGAGCCATGAACAGGCGGCCGAGGCCGAGCGGCTGCGGACACGCGTGGCCGAGCTCGAAGAGACCGTAGGCCAGCTGCGCGAGCGAGTGACAGAGCTCGAACAGACCGACCGCGCTGTGGCTGATGCCGACCACGCCATGGCCGAGGCTCCCGCGCGACCGTCGACGGCCGCGGCGGCCGCGGCGGCCGTCATGGTGGCGCCAGGAGCGCCCTGGTCGCACTACGATGGCTCGCGCGAGCGCGACTCGCTGTCCCGGGCCGCTGCATACTCGCCGGGCGAGTTTTACGAGCGGTACCTGGCGCTTGTCGGGACAGACAAGAACCTGCGACACGCCACATACTATCTCACAACGACCGAGCGCTTCCAGTCGGTTAACTATGAGCGACACATGACCGTCATCGTAGACCGGCTGCGGCTCAGCACCGGCGAGGTACTGCCGCCGTGCTACTTCGAAAAGATCATCCCGATGGTCTTCCTGCGGCTGTACGACGACGCCAACAACGGCGGCGGCAAGTTCGATGGGCGCGGTGCGGCCGATGCCTTGCTGGAGGACCTCATTGAGAGTCTCTACGCGATCACCAGACGGGGCGATACAGACAAGATCGCTCGTGCATACTGCAACCTAATGTTGGAGGTGTGCTCCGTGCCCGAGCTGCGGCGAAGTATGCACGATTTGACGCGCCCAAACTGACCAGTAGACGCCATCACCTCGCTACTAGTGCGCTCGGCTACATTGGCGGGAAAGTTTGCGACCACGCCGCCGTCGTCGGCCATGACTCGTCGACGGCTTGCCACGACGCTGGACCGGTACCTGTACGTTCTCGAGCGGCTGTGCCCGTCCGAGCGCGGAGCGGACTTTGCTGGGCCGCGCCACGAACTGGAACGGACACTATTTGACTACGCGCTCGAGCGCGATCTGGAGGCTGTCGTCAGCAGGTACTGTCTCGTAGCCTGGTGCGACGACGACGTAGTTACGTGCTGAAGAAGATAGTGCTACATAGTAATGGCATGGAATGGAGCAAACTAGGGAGGGTCGCTGCGCAAGGCAGGCCAAAGGTAGAGGTCGCTGAGAGTGGCGTCCGAGCCAGCATGAGGCGTAGCTGGAAGCAGACGCGGCGCGCGGCCGACAACGGCCATGCACACGCGCCGGGTTCGCGAGCACGACACGCTTGTGTTTGCCCTAACCCCATGCGAACATAGTACAGCATTCAGGGCAAGGGCTGGATGTGAGGGTAAAAGAGCAGTCACACTGCAGCCCTATCTGCCGCCACATACTCACACTAAACCCTAAAATTGGCTGTCCCCTAAGCTCCATAGCAGCATCAAGAGACACAGTTTATCACCACACAGCCAACTTTTGATTGCCTGCTCCCTCATCCAACATACGGCCGAAAAAAAGTTACCACTTGTTGGCGCCCTTTTATTTCTTTTTTCTTTTTCACAGTATTTAGATTTTAACATCGGCTCAGTAAAAATGTGAGTACTTGCCAGCAAGCGGAATGGGACGGGGTTGCGTGGTTACGGCCGTCGGCGGAGGAAAAGTGGGTTCGCCGAACGATTTGCAGCAGCAGCAGACAAGATGCCGACCCGACGACAGCCAGACGCAACCATGACCAGACCGACCTGCAGACAAACGGAACGAGTGGACCGTGCTGACAAAACAGGTCCAACCTTACTACACAGAAGCGTCTCGCCGCCAGCGTCCTGGGCGTCGGCAAGAGAAAGATCTGGCTCGACCCCAACGAGGCCACCCTGATCGGCAACGCCAACTCTCGTATGTGACTTTTGTTTTTGCCAGACCGACGGTGGCGAACACACGGCGGCGTGTGCGGGACGTTATGTCCGCAGACGCGGTGCTCGGTGTTGCCGACCGTTGGGCTGATGCGGGAATTTTTTTTTTTTGCAGTGCTAACATCGACCCCAGGCAAGACCATCCGCAAGCGCATCAAGGACGGTGTCATCATCAAGAAGCCCGTCACCATCCACTCGCGTTCGCGGACTCGCACCCTGCAGGAGGCCAAGCGTGCTGGCAGACACACCGGCTACGGTAAGCGGAAGGGTACCGCTGAGGCCCGTATGCCCTCGCAGGTCGTCTGGCTCAGACGCCAGCGTGTCCTGCGCCGTCTGCTCGCCAAGTACCGCACCGCCGGCAAGATCGACAAGCACCTCTACCACGAGCTGTACCAGCTGGCCAAGGGTAACACCTTCAAGCACAAGCGCCAGGTCATCGAGCACGTCATCAAGGCCAAGGCCGAGAAGGCCCGTGAGCGTGCCCTCATGGAGGAGGCTGAGGCCCGTCGTGTCCGCAACCGTGCCGCCCGTGAGAGAAGAGCCCAGCGCATCAGCGAGAAGAGAGAGGCTCTTCTCAACGCTGAGTAAATCCGTCTGTAATGAAGTGCGTCCTTGTATTTATGTTCAAAGTACCAAATATATGTTGCGGCATGTATACCTCAAAAGATCTTTTGGTTCGCATGGATGGATGGATTTAGTCGTTCTCTATAGGATCTAATCCGAAAAGTTTTAATTACATGTACAGCTATTGCTCTTTGGCCGCGCCCGGCTGCTCGTCGTAGATGGCCTGCATCAGTTTCTGCACGCGTTCGGCCAGCTCGCGGTTGTCGGTGATGTGGTCCGTGGCGTACTCGTTGACGCTGCGTGACGCGTCCGACCGGTCGACCGCTCCCTCGACCAGCGCTGCGGTCTTGGTACGGTTGCTGGACTCGGCCTGCGCCCCGGCCTGGCTCGTGATCTCCGCCAGCAAGTCCTCGTGCGTGGCCTGCCGTCAGTTTTGTCCGCGCCTCCACGTACGCTGCCCTGGAACTCCTTGAAGAACTCTTTGCGGAGGGCGTCAAACTGGCCCCGCCGCTTGAAGATCGTCAGCAGCTCCTGCGGAGTCACCTGCGGGCCTGCCGCCGGCTTCTCGCCGTCGACAGAGCCATCTGCAGGCTTGCTGGCGCCGTTGGCCGTCGATTCCGCCTCGGCCCTGGCGCCGTTGGTCTCGACCTTGTTGGCGCTGCCGTCCGCCATACGCACTGCTTGTCAATCGCGTACTGACTGCGTCCCGCGCAACCCTTGTCCCGCTGTGCGTCGCTGTGCCGTGCTTGGATCGCCTGTCACTGCCGTTGGGGCCTGCCGTAGAGGTGCCGTCGGCTATGTCAGACTGCGTGCCGGTGAAGGCGGGTTAGGGCAATCCTCATTTGACGCAAGGACTTGTTTTGGTTGCTAAATTTTGTAAATAAACGATAGCAGAAAACGGCTTCGAATGGGCGCAATCGGTCCTCCCCGTCAACATAAATAGTCGGCGAGGGACCAGAGGTCTAGCCAGAGACCGCAGACCATTTCACAGACGGAGCTGGACGGCGGATGCTCGTCCAGCGCGTCAGTGGGTGTGATCGGGACCGGTTTTTCTATCAAACATGCAACTAGCTGTGGTGCACGCGATTGGAACGCGATCTGCCGCGGCCGGCGGCGCTGCGGCCGGTGTGCGGCTGCTTGGACTGGGCGCGCGCTGGCCAGGCGCGCCGGCGGCCGGCCGGCGGTGGGCCAGCGTGTACGTGGACGGCAAAGGTGAGCAAGCAACACGGCGGCGCTGACGGCAGACGGCGCGACCAAGCAGCGGTTCAACGAGGTGGGCGTGCAGCACCTGGCCGAGAGCCTGCACCGGCAGCTGTTCCCCAAGTACCGCGGGCTCAGGTCGACGACCGAGTGCTCGCCGGTGGCATCGTCGCCGCTGCACGCGCGGCAGCTGCTGAACCTGTCCAAGCGGCACCTGGACATGCACGGGCTGCTGGGCAAGTCCACAGACCGGTCGCCGCCGATCGAGGTCGAGCTGCCGCCGCTGGAGGGCCAGACGCTGGACGAGCACTTCACGAAGCTGGGCGCGGCCACCGGCGGCGGGTACCAGGCCAAGGCCACGCGGTTCGCGGAGGTGGAGCTGCCGGCCAGGCCGGCGGCGGACGCGTGGCTAGCGCAGTCCGGGTGGACCAAGTACGTGGCCGGGCGGGCGCCGGAGCGCGTCGAGCTGCCGGAAGACGACTGCCTGGTGTTTGACGTCGAGACGCTCTACAAGGAGTCGCCGTTCGCGGTCATGGCCGTGGCCGCGTCGGACAAGGCGTGGTACTGCTGGCTGTCGCCGTGGCTGATGGACGAGACGGAGAACAGCCGGCAGCTGGTGCCGATGGGCACGATGAAGGCCGAGAAGGTGATCGTGGGCCACAACGTGGGCTACGACCGGATCCGCATCAAGGACGAGTACAACTTCCGGATGTCCAAGGCCATGTTCATCGACACCATGTCGTTCCACATTGCCGTCAACGGCATGAGCTCGCAGCAGCGGCCGATGTGGAAGGCGCAGAAGAAGCTCGAGAAGGAGCGCGACGAGATCATGGACGCGATCACGTCGGACGAGCTCGGCGACATGATCGCCGACTACGGCGACTCGATCGAGGAGGCCATCCCGTGGATCTCCAAGAGCTCGATGAACTCGCTGCGGGACGTGGCCAAGCTGCACTGCGACCTCGAGATCGACAAGGAGGTGCGCGACAACTTTGCCAAGCTGGACCGGCCCAAGACGCGCGAGATGCTCAACGAGCTGGTGGACTACTGCGCGACCGACGTCGAGACGACGCACAAGGTGTACCGCAAGCTGCTGCCGGCGTTTCTCGAGCGGTGCCCGCACCCGGTGAGCTTCGCGGCCCTGCGGCACCTCTCGAGCGTGTTTCTGCCGGTCGACCGCTCGTGGACGGACTACGTCGCGCGCGCCGAGGACATCTTCCGCCAGCGGTTCGAGGAGACCAAGGCGCGGCTGCGCACGCTGGCGGCCGAGGCCGTCGAGCTCAAGGACCGACCGGCCGAGTACGAGGACGACCCG
This sequence comes from Neoaidaea tothii, assembly GCF_038497935.1. Taxonomy (NCBI): domain Eukaryota; kingdom Fungi; phylum Ascomycota; class Lipomycetes; order Lipomycetales; family Lipomycetaceae; genus Neoaidaea; species Neoaidaea tothii. The sequence continues at coordinate 84,681 of NW_027118019.1, forward strand.
TGGCTGTCGCAGCTCGACTGGACAATCAAGGAGATCCGCATGACCAAGGAGACCAAGACGCAGCCGGCGCGGATGGTCAAGAACCAGAAGATGCCGGGGTTCCCGGAGTGGTACAAGGAGCTGTTCCCGTCCAAGGACGCGCCGATGAACATCTCGGTGCGCACGCGGATCGCGCCGCTGCTGCTGCGCATGTCCTGGGAGGGCTTCCCGCTGTTCTGGACCGACAAGCACGGCTGGACGATCCGCGTGCCGCACGCGGCGGCCAAGAAGTTCGAGGACAGCAACTTCACGCTGTGCGACGTCGACGACGAGAAGAAGCCGTTTTTCCGCGCCGACACGGCGCACAAGTACTTCAAGATCCCGCACAAGGATGGCCCCAAGGCGCGGTGCGCGTCGCCGATGGCCAAGGGCTATGTCTCGTTCTTCGAGTCGGGCGTGCTCTCGTCCGAGTACCCGTACGCGCGCGAGGCGCTCAAGATGAACGCGTCGTGCTCGTACTGGATCTCGGCGCGCGAGCGCATCTTCAACCAGATCCCGATCTGGGCCGGCTCGGACCTGGACGACATCGGCGTGCCGGCGTCGTCCGTCGGCGGCGGCCCGGCGCCGGACGCGGCCAACACGGTGGGCATGATCCTGCCGTCGATCGTGCCCATGGGCACGATCACGCGGCGCGCGGTCGAGAACACGTGGCTGACGGCGTCGAACGCCAAGAAGGACCGCGTGGGCTCCGAGCTCAAGGCCATGGTGCGCGCGCCGGCCGGGTACAAGTTTGTCGGCGCCGACGTGGACTCGGAGGAGCTGTGGATCGCCAGCCTGGTTGGCGACTCGCAGTTCGGCCTCCACGGCGGCACGGCCATCGGCTGGATGACGCTCGAGGGCACCAAGAACGAGGGCACGGACCTGCACTCGGTCACGGCCAAGATCCTCAGCATCAACCGCAACCAGGCCAAGGTGTTCAACTACGGCCGGATCTATGGCGCAGGCATGAAGTTCGCCATCCAGCTCCTGCGCCAGTTCAACCCGACCGTGACCGACAAGGACGCCCAGAAGGTCGGCACGGACCTGTACTCGTCGACCAAGGGCAGCAAGGCGACGACGCGCAAGAAGTACCCGACGTCGCAGTTCTGGCACGGCGGCACCGAGAGCCTGATGTTCAACCGGCTCGAGGAGATCTCGCGCCAGCACCTGCCGCGGACGCCGGTGCTGGGCGCGGCCATCACCGAGGCGCTGCAGCAGGCCAACCTGACCAAGGACGCCAGCTTCATGACGTCGCGGATCAACTGGGCGATCCAGTCGAGCGGCGTGGACTACCTGCACCTGCTGATTGTGTCGATGGACTACCTCGTCCAGAAGTACGGCATCGAGGCCCGGCTGTGTCTGTCGGTGCACGACGAGATCCGGTACCTGGTCAAGGAGAAGGACCAGTACCGGGCTGCGATGGCGCTGCAGATCTCCAACATCTGGACGCGGGCGATGTTCTGCGAGCAGCTGGGGATCTACGACATCCCGCAGTCGTGCGCGTTCTTCTCGGCGGTCGACATCGACACGGTGCTGCGCAAGGAGGTCGACATGGACTGCATCACGCCGTCGCAGCCGGTGCCGATCCAGAGCGGCGAGTCGCTGTCGATCCGCGAGCTGCTGGAGAAGGACGACTCGGCGCTGAAGCTGCCGGAGAAGATCGACATCATTGCCGAGCTGGACCAGCAGATCAAGAATCTCGAGTACACGCCGCGGACGCCGGTGTTTGAGGACATGCTGGCGACCCAGGTCGACCTGTACCGACAGTTTCCGAGCCGGGTGTCGGTGCCGAGCAACGACCTGCAGTTTGTGAGCGCGCAGATCAGCAAGGACGGCGCGGCGGACCCGAAACTGCCGAGCTTCAAGGAGCTGCTGGCGTTTGCGACGGCGCCGCGGGAGACGGGGACGCCACGGGAGGCGCAAGCGGGGCCGGCGCCTCGGGCGGAGCCGCGGGCGCGCAAAAAGACCGAAGCGGCGACCGAAGCGACGGCGCCGGCTGTGGCCGAGCCGACCGCGACTGTGCCGGAACTTGCCGGGGCCGCAGCCGCCGCTGCCCGAGGGCCAGCGCCCCTCGACGGAGTCGCCGCCGGAAGCTCACCCATCGACGAGCTGGCAGCGACTCCGCCGAGGAGAGCTGTCCCGCGGGCAGACGCACGCGAGCTGCCGCCAGGCTCGCTCAGCGCCCGCGCCAAAGCCAAACCCCGACCGAAACGCAAGAAAGCAAGTACCGAGCCGGGGCCGTCGTCAGACGCGTCCGCCACTGCTGCGGCCGCAGCGAGCCCTCCCAGCCAGCCTTCGCCGGAACGTTCCGCTGACACCAGACCACCCAGAGACTTACCAGAAAGAGACTGCGGACCTGTCGAGACGGTCGAGCTTGAGCTGGAGCCAGTGCCCGAGCCAGACGGATTCGACCCCGAGCCGGCCGAAGATTGCTCGAAACGAAAGGCAATGGACGCGCCGGCCGCTTATAAGGCAGCCGAGACGCGTGGGCCGTTTGTGGCTGAGGCAAATGAGGCCGGCCCCAAGCCCAAGAGGCCGCTAGTGCAGGCACGGGCCGACGCGATTGTCCAGGCCGGCGGCAGCGAGCCGGGGCGCCACTGGAAGCTGGCGGTGGCGGACTTTGGGTACAAGTCCACGAACGACTTTTTCAAGGAGAACATCCAGCCGGTATACGTGCAGTTTGACCTCCACGACGTGGACGGCACGGGCAAGGTAGACTACCGGGTGCAGTCTGTGCAGCGGGTGCGGCAGCCGTGGAGGCCGGGGCCGGGGGACGTGCGGCCGTCTGAGCCGCCGCTGCGGAGCTTGGCGACCAAGCCGCGGCTGCGGCGGACGGGAGTGAGCCGCACACCGTGCGGCTGAGACTGAGCCGCATTGCGGCTCTCGACGCTCCTACGCACGCTCCTTACGCACGTTCCTTACGCACGCTCCTTACACACGCTCCCTACTCTGCACGCACGCTCTCTACGCACGCTCCTTGCACCGACCGTTTACGCTCTCTACTTTGATGTTTGATGTACCATAGAGGATGTTATGATTGGATATATGGGGAATGTACAAGATTGAATGTCTAGCACGCCACCGACGTCATCGTGCATGTGCATGCATGCATGACAGCCGATGCACCCCTGTATGCAGCTGCATGCACGTGCCACCGGCGGCTATGTGCCCCGGCGACTCGTCGAGGGTGCGCCTGCGGGCGGCTATATGCCCGCCGGCGGCTATATGACAGCCTCCGGCGGCGACTCCGTCGAGGGTGCGCCCTGCGGGCGGCTATATGCCCGCCGGCGGCTATATGACAGCCTCCGGCGGCGACTCCGTCGAGGGTAGCTGCCCTCCGGGCAGAGCGCTTGGATGCATTCACCTGCGGCCGCCCGCAGGGCGCACCCTCGACGGAGTCGCCGCCGGAGGCTGTCATATAGCCGCCAGCGGGCATACAGCTGCACCGCAACGCTAGTAGAACGGCGCCCAACCGCAGTAGAGCAATGCAAGGTTCTCGACGGCAGTGGCGTCGCGGATGAGCTCGTTGACGACCTGGAAAGAGCTCCAGGTAGTGGCGAGCTTGCGGCGGACGGTGACGAGGGCGTGCTCGGCGCCAGACTCGCCGGTTATGGACAGGGACTTTTCGAGGAGCTGCTGCTCGAGCGAGACCAGGTCGTCGGAGCCGTCGGCGAGCCGGGGCGTGGGGACCGGGTCCACCGCGGTGTCGGGGTCGCTGGGCTGGGACCGTTTGGCGAGCCGGGTCTTCTTCGGCTCGACGTCGACGTCGCCGTCGTCCTGCAGCCGCTTCTTGCGGAGCGGCGAGATGGTCCACGAGTACAGCGGGTCGTACTTGAGCACGTCGAGAATGGTCATGATGCTGTCGGCCTCGGCGCGGAGCAGGTCCAGCGAGAGCTCGCAGCAGCGGCGAAACACGCCGTCGGTGCCCGAGAGGCCCATGCCGTCGACAATGTCGCGTGTGAGCCGGAACGGCACGCGCTCGGGAATGGGCAGGACCTTGCCCTGGTCAAAGGCGACGCCGAGGTCGATGTGGACGGGCTCGCCGGTGGCAGTGTCGAGCAGGATGTTGTTGCAGTGGCGGTCGCCGAGGCCGAGCACGTTGCCGACGACCGAGACGGCGGCCGTCGCGCGCGTGTAGGCGGTGCGGTTGCGCAGCCAGACGCGCGGCGTGCGGAACCGCTCGAGGAAGAAGAACGAGAGCACGGGCGCGAGGTGGGCGGCCACGTCGGCGTAGACGGCGACGCGGTCGGCCGGCGTGCGTGCCTGCGCGTCCTTCATCTTGCGCCGGCACACGTTGAGCGCGTAGTCGCCGGGGTTGAGCCGGCCGTGCAGGTCCGAGAGCACGTCCATGAGCGCGACGGTGTGCTCGACAAACTCGATCACGCCGGCGGTGTGGCCCAGCGGGACGACCTTGTACGTGCGGATGTGGAGGCCGCGCTGGCGCGTGCCGCTGTTTTTGGCAAACAGCTCGTTGACCTGGCCAAAGACCTGCTCCATGATGGCGTCCTGGCGCAGGTCGTCGTTGCCGCCCTTGACCAGCAGCTTGTGGTCGCGGCCGTCGTCGGCCGTGCACGTGCAGATCTTGGGCTGGCTGAGCCCGGACGCCAGGACCAGCGCTGGCCGGAACGCGACGATCCGCGGCACCGAGCTGTAGTCGCGGTCGGCGCGCACGGCCACGTGCACGGTCGGCGGCGGCACGTCAAAGTCCGAGCCGCGCCACCAGGCGGCGTTGCTGACGTCGTCGAACGCGAGCCGGCCGCCGCGCCGGAACGAGTGCTGCGCCAGCCGCGTGAAGTTGTCGGCCGCGCGCTCGATCGGCCCGATGTACGCGCGCGCAAACGCCCGGTCGGCCTGCAGCTGGCGCCAGACGGCGCTGGCGGCCGTCGCGCGCAGCCGCGCGGTCACGTCGCGGGCGTTCTCCTTGGGCAGCGCCGTGCGCACGCCCGCGAGCTGGTACAGGCCGTGGTACGGGTGGTCGCGGCAGATGCGGCCGACGACCGCCTTGAGCAGCCGCTGGAACGGCGTGTCCAGCTCGAGCAGCCGCGACGAGAACTGATTGATGCAGACGACGAGCCGCGCCGACGGCGTGTGGCCGACGTGGGCCTCGGCGGCCGCGTTCGCTCCGGCCGAGAACGCGTTGGCCAGCCACAGCGAGCAGAACCGGTAGACGTCCTCGACGTGCTTGTCCGACTCGGCCAGCGACAGCAGGTAGAACCGCAGCGACTTGTGGACAAAGTCGTCGCGGCTGGCGACGAGCTGGCGGTGTTCCGAGTCGACGGCGTCGAACTGGATGCGCACGCGGCCGAGATGGACCTGGATCCGCTTGCGCTCCGAGCCGGCCGGCGTGGCTGCGGCCAGGCTCTCGAGGTCGGCCACCTCCTTGCGTTTCTGCCCGCGCAGGCGCTCGAGCCGGCCAAAGTCCTCGGCGTAGACCGGGCCGTGCAGCTGCGCGTCGCAGAACCGCGCAAACTCGCGGTACGCGTGCGCCTTGTCGGCGCCGGTGGCCGCGTCGTCGATGGACTCGATTGCGGCCGCGAGGAACTTGCGCATGATCTCCTCGGGCCGCTCGCGGCGCTCCTGGGCGGTCCAGCGGCCGAGCGTGGCCGCCCGCGAGCTGTAGGGCGTGGCCAGGCCGACCAGGGCCGCGGCCAGCGACTCGGCGTGGCCCCCGGCGGCGCCGTCGAGCGCGGGCGCCGGCCCGGCTGCGTGCGTGGCCCGCTCGAGCACGGCGATGGCCGCGCCGGTCTTGCCGCTGGCCCACAGGAACTCGGCGGTCTCGGTCATGAGCACGGCCTCGAACGCGGCGCGCAGGGTGTCCGGGACGGCCGGCGCGAGCGTGTGCAGCCGCTGGCACGCGGCCGCGGCCTTTTGCAGCTCGCGGCGGTCGCGCGCGCTGGCGCCGAGGTGCCGGACCATGCGCGCCTCGGCCAGCGCCAGACGCGGCCGCAGTTCGGGCACGCGCCGGCCGGTCAGGCCGAGCATGGTCGCGCGCAGCTTGAGCAGGTCCTCGAACGCGTGCAGCGGCCGGAAGTCCGTCCACGCCAGGCGGGCCTCGAACCGGTCAAGGACAGCGTCCAGCGAGCGGCCGTCGACGACGGCAGCCACGTCGGCCATCTCGGCAATGGACGCCAGCGTCAGCAGGCGCTCCCGGACAGAGCGCGCCGTGGGCGCCGGCTCGGCCAGCGCCGCAAACGCGCCGGCGCCTGCCCGGGCCAGCGCGGCCGCCAGCCCGCCGTCGGCCGCCGCTGTCTGCAGCAGCTCGTACGTCAGCTGCTGGCGGCCGCCGCCGGCCGGTGGATGCAGGTCCCACTGGCCGAGCTGCCACGCCGTCTGGAACAGGTACTCGGGGTCGAACTCGCTGCGGTCGCCGAGCCGGACAGCTGCGTCGTTGTAAACGGCACGGGCGAGCGCCGTGTGGCCTGCGCGAGCGACCGCGGCCAGCAGGTCCGTTGCCGCGCGCGTCTGCCCGGCGTCGCCGGCCGTGTCGGCCATGCCCGACCGGTACGTGAACAGCGCGGCCGTGTCGTTCTCGTACTCGGCCGTCCGGGCGAGGCTGTCGAGCGAGTACGCGGCCGTGGAGCTGTAGAACGCGTCCGGGTCGTCGATGCTCGTGTAGATCTCGACAATGTCGGCGGCGACGGCGTCGAGGGCGCCGCGGCCGTCGAGCTTCCACAGGCTCTCGCACAGCAGCATGGCCGCGGAGAACATGTTGCAGCCCACGGCGGCGTGGACGAGCGTCGGCAGGCGAAGGCCGGGCACGCATGCCAGCCGTTCACGCCACGGCTGCACCAGCACGTCTGCGCACTGCAGATAGAGGAACGTGCCGATAACGAGCTGTTGGTGACGCGCGTAGGCCGGTCCGGCGGTCAGCACGCGCTCGAAGAGCGCGCCGACGCGTGCACGGCCGTCGTCTGTGGCAAGACTCTCCAGGACGACGTACCGGAACAGTTTCTCGGCGGGCGCGTGGACGACAGCAAGCAGAGCGACCAGCGGCCGGAAAAACGGCACGGCCACGCCAAGCGCTGCGCACAGACCGGCCGTGGCCGCAGCGACCCAGCCGGCGTAGTCGGCCAGCGGCGGGTCGGCCACGGCCGGCGACGCGGTCTGCGTCAGGTCAAAGCCCTGGAACCGGGCCGCACGCACGTCGTCGGCCACAGCCCGGTCGAAGTTGGCCGTAGTGTAGCCCTTGCGCAGCAAGTAGAGCACCATCGGCCGCAGTGAGCTCTCGGTGGCGGCCTGGACGGCCGGGTCCGCCGAGTCGCGCAGCGCCGAGACGTGGTACACGATCGCCCGGGCCGACCGCAGGGCGGTGCCGGTCGGCGCCAAGCCGTCCGGGCCGTCCGTGGCCACGTCCAGGCCGTCGTACCATGTGGTGGGAAAGTCGCCGGTGGCAGCGTAGGCGCGGCCGCAGACGCCGGTGGCCCATTCGACGAAGCCGGGCGACAGGCCGGGCTCCCGAGCGAGCTCGACCAGCGCCGGAAAGAGCTCGACTGCGTCTGCGTCGGTCGCCAGCAGCGTCCGGCGCATTTCGACGTTCGCGTCCAGATCGGCGCCCAGCAGCGCCCGGCCGTAGTCGGCCGCGAGGCGGTCGAACGGGCCGATGCCGGCCAGCAGATGCCGCAGCGGCCGGCTGTCGGCGTCGATCCAGGCACGCCAGTCGCGGTCACCGCCAGCGGCGATGTCCGCGGCCACGTGCAGCACCGGCAGCGCGTCGCGGACGTCGTCGTGGGCAGCCAGCGCGGTCTGCAGCTCGCGGAACCAGGCCAGGAACCGGCTGACCGCGGGCGGCCGTGTGCGCAGCCGGCACAGGTGGGCGGCCAGCTGCATGGCCACGCGCACAAACAGCCGCGGATCGTGCTCGAACACGCCGTGGACAGCCAGGTACCGCACCACGTCCAGCACGTCGGCTGTGCACGCCGAGTCCTCGGCCAGCGGCAGCAGCGCGTGCAGAATCGTGCGCGCAAAGTGCGGCCGGTGCGCGCGCGCCTGCGCCAAACAGACCACGAGCTTGGTCTGCTTGACGACCACGCACCGCTGCTGTCCGTTCGAGCACACGCGCAGGCCGTCCAGCACCAGCCGCGCCGTGTACGCCAGCAGCGCCGAGTTGCGGAACAGCTCGGCCAGTCCGGCCCGGCCGCGGGCGTCGTCGATCGCCGTCAGAGCGTCTTCGGCCGTGCAGTACGGCTCGAGCGGCGTGTCGAGCTGGTCGTCGTAGTCGAGTGTGCCGTAGTGGTTGAGCTCGCGCCAGAGCACGGCCTCGGGCGCGTGGCCGGCGGCGGCGACGTCGGCGTCCGAGACGCCCCGCAGGTCGACGCGGGCGACCACAAACGCGACCACTGTCAGCACGCGCTCGCGCCAGAGCGTGCGGACGCGGTCGGCGCCGATGGCAGCCGTCACACGCTCGTCGATGCCCGGCCGGGCACCCGGCACGAGATACGCGTAGGCGGCGATCTGGTGGAACGCGTGCTCGACCAGGTCCGCCGACGGGCGGCCGAGTACGGCGGCCATGTCGGCCAGCAGCTCCGCCGCCACGTCGGTCCCGCCCGGCGGCTTGAGGTACGCCTGCGCGAGCAGCTCGTCCGCGTAGCCCTCGTACAGTTCTGCACGCGATCCGAGCCCAAACACGGCGATCGGCAGCTCGGCCAGCGGAATGTCGTACTGCACCCAGGTGTAGACGATCTGGGACGCGTAGCGGCCAAACAGCTCGGCCGGGCGGACGCCGCGAGCTGCCGCAATCATGCTGAAACAGCACGCCGCGTACGCACGCACCGACTCCAGCTGGCCGACCTCCACCAGATTGTACACGGCCGAGCGGACGACGGCGGCCTCGGACATGGCGAGCTGGGCAAACGTGAACGCGCGCAGGGCCATGCCCTCGACGTTTTCCTCCAGCGTCTCGAGCTGCTTGTGGACGTCCAGGTAGATCGCGTGGTGGTCCGTCGCCGGGAAGAGCGCAAAGAACCGGGGCGCCAGCAGGGCCATGCGGTACTTCACAGCCACGTCCGCGTGCCGAAAGAGGTCGCGGAACAGCGACGCCGCCGCCGGCACGGCCGTCGCCGTGCGGCCGTAGTTTGTGTCGGCGGCCTGCACGTGCAGCAGCAGGTCGGCCAGGGCCACCAGGACCGCGCTCGAGACCTCGGCGGACGACAGTCGCAGGCGCACGATCCAGTTGTAGAGGTCCTGCAGGATGCGTGCGGCCGGGTGCGCCGGCGAGACGCCCTCCGGCACCCACAGCGGCAGCGCGCGGTCGAGCACGCCGACGACGACTGTGTGCAGAACCTCGGCGCGCTCAAAGTCGTAGCGGGCGACAAGTTTCTGCGCGAGCGCGCGGACGAGCGTGTCGAGGCGGTCGCGGTCGCCGGCCTGGACGAGGGCGTCGACCAGGTCGAGCACGAGCACGCACGACAGAAACATGGGCGTCGGGCCGAGCCCGGCCACGCAGTCGACCGCGGCGGCCAGGTCGCGGCCGGCGCCCTCGCGCTCGACCGCCAAGATCTGTAGCCGCAGTCGCGTGACGGCCTCGAGCGCCAGCACGGGCTCGTGCTCGTGCCAGTCGGCCAGCCGCCGGGGCAGCTCGGCGCCACGGCGCTGGTCGCCGTCGTCGAAGTCGTCCGACTGGCTGCGGTCAAAGAGCGCGTCCTGGGCGGCGGTCTGCGCGACGGCGACCGCCTTAAAGATGTCGGCGACCGCGCGAGCGTACGGCGCGGTCTCGAGGTCGACCAGACTGCCTGGGCCCACGAACGCGGCCAGCGCGGGCACGACCGGCTGGCCGTGTGCAGGCCCGGCGGCCACGCCGGCAAAGAACTGGTGCACTGGGGCGCCGGGGCTGATGAACCCGGGCACGCAGTCAGGCACGTCGTGGCCGACGCGGGCAACGAACGCTAGGGCGGCCAGCACGGCAAACGCGGCCGCACGCACCGTGTGGTCGCTGCCGTCGGCGGCCTGGTCTAGCAGGCGGCCGCAGAGCTCGCGCAACGACGTCACGACGCCCAGCACGCGCACGCGCTGGACCGGCGGCGGCGACAGCGTCGGCTCGTCGTCGGCCGGCCGCCGCGGGTCCGCCCACGCCGCCGCCGCGCTATCGTCCGCAAAGAGCAGGTATCGGACGGTGTCGGCCATGGCGGCCAAATGGTCCTGGGCCAGCACGGCGCGGCGAATCCAGGACCCGGCGGACTGGCGCTCGCGCATGGCGCACGCGTTGCCAGCACCCGAAACGAGCGCGGATCGCGCCATGCGGCCGGGCTGGCGCCCGGCGCAGATCAGCAGCAGCTCGAGCACGCGCGAGTAGTCCGAGGGTCCGCGCGAGTCGTCGGGCGGGTCGAGCCGCGTGCGCAGCCACGCCAGCAGGCTGTCACCGAACGTGGCCACGCTGCGGTCGCGGCGGCCGAGAAAGAAGCCGACGCCGGGCTCGTTGGCGGCGGCCCACAGCGCGGCCCAGAGCTCGCACGAGAAGTCGTTCAGTCGGCCGGGCGCGCTGGTGGCCGGGGCGGCCATGAGGTCGCCCAGCAGCTTGTGCAGGTCGGCACGGCTGTCGGGGACGGCCTGGTGGCCGCGGAGGGCCAGAAACGTCGAGAGAAACAGACAGCAGGCCGCCGAGCTGGCCGTGGGCACGTTGAGCGGGCCCTGGCTGGCGCAGAACGCCCACAGCCGGCGCCACAGGTCGGCCGAGGCCGCGAGCGTGCCGGCAGCGGCGTGGCGCCGGAACACGTTGACCAGGGCGGCGATCGCCCAGGACGCCGACGGCGGCGCGTCCGTCAGGGCCACGTGCAGCAGCCGCTCCTCGGCGGCAGGGGACATGGCGGCGTCGCCGGAGAGGAACCGCCGGGTGCCCGTCAGGAACGCGGCGAGCCGCATGTGGTGCGGCGCGGGCTCGTCGACGGCCAGTCGCAGCACGACGTGGTCCAGCGCGCTCGTCGGCGGGCTCGGCGTCTCGGACTCGGCCGTCCGCAGCAGCCGGCGCCGTTTGGGCTTTCGCGCCGGCGTCGCTGTCGCCGGCTCAAACAGGTCGGCGTCGACGTAGTCGTCAAAGGACGCAACCAGCACCAGCACCGACCATGCGTAGAACGTGTGCGGCCGGACAGCCTCGAGCCCGCCAAACTCGAGCCACGCGTGGTCGCGGCGCTTGCCGTCCATCGACACGTAGCGACCGTGCGCCATTGGCAGGGCCAGGTCGTCCAGCGCCAGCGCATTGCGCTCGACACGGGTTTCGGCGACGAGCGCGTACGCGAGCGTGGCCATGGCCGGCGCAATGGCCGCGCGATCGCGTCGCGTGTAGTAGTCGACGCCGGGTCGGGCCAGCACGAGCGTCGCCACCATCTGCTCCTTGAGCGCGGGCGTGCGCGCGTCCGGCCAGAGCGCGGCCACGGCGGCCACGGCGGCCGCGCACGCCCGCTTGTACAGGCCCACGTTGTTGGTGACGCTGAACTGCAGCACGCCGTTCAGTACGCCGACCGCCTCGAGCGCGCAGGTCTCGGACGTGTGGGTCTGCAGCCAGGCCGCCGCGACGTCAAACACGCGGTCCGCGCACGGCGCCAGCCGCGCGCCCGCCGCCGTCAGGAGGCTGTTGAGCGTCGCAAAGATGTCGGTCATGTGCAGCGCCGGCTCGTCCGGCGAGCGCCCGGCCAGCGCCAGCTGCGCATCGACCGCGCTCACGCAGAACAGCACGAGCGCGTCCCACTCGGCCGCGGCAAAATGCTCGACGTGCGGCGCGTGCCCGCACAGCACGCGCAGCGTCTGCGTGTAGTTGATCTCCAGCGGCTCGAGAAACACCGTCCCGGCCACGGTGCCGGGCCCGGCCGCCAACGCCGCCGTCCCGCCCGCGCCCGAAAACGAGAACGGCAGGACCTGGACGATGTGCTGGGTCAGCGCGCGCACGGTCTTGGCGCGCAGCTGCGCGTTGGCGCGCTCGACCAGCGCGCGCACGACTGCGGCCGCGTGCGTCAGGCGCTCCGACACGGCCGACACGGACCCGGCCGAGCGCGTCGGGCCGGTCGCCAGCTGCGCGGCCGCCACAGCCTTGACGTACGCCGTCTTTTCGCGCACGACCACGTGGAAGAGCGCGTCGCACAGCTTGTGGTAGGCCTTGTCTGAGATCCCGGCCGACAGCTCGGGGTTGTGCACGATCCGGTGGAGGCTGTCGAGGCCGTCCGCGCGGTCCTTGACCTTGTCTGACAGCACATTTTCTGGCCGTCAGCAGCTGCCCACGCGTCTGCGGCGGCAGCCGGACGGCAGGCGGCCTCTGGCGGCCTCCAGCAGCACGCCTGCGCGTCCGGCGCCCGTCCCGACCGCTTACCGTAGATTTGCAGCAGACTCCGGTCGTTCATGGTCGCTGGCGGCGGCGGATGTTTGATAGGATTCGCCGCGGATTCATTCCTCCCGCCGGTCGCCCGCGTCCGCTCGCGGTTTACGCGTACCAAAAAAAAGCCCTCGTCTGCGGCTGTCGATCCGTGTGCGTGACGGCCGCGATTGCAACGCTGTGCGCCGGTGGGGGCAGAAAATGCGAAATAGTGTCCGTGGTGGTGAGGTCGCGGCGGCCTAATTACACAAACCCCCAGACGCAGCGCCAAATTTTCTGCGACTCACACACTCGCCGCGAACAGATCGCAACCGGCAATAACAGGCCCGAGCGCAAGCAGCCGACCCACGGCCGACCCTACGCCCTACCAAACAGTCCAGATGAGCGCCGACGACCCGCTGACGTCGACACTGCGTCCTGGTAAGTGTCCCCGGCGCGCGCAGGCTGACCGCCAGCCACGGACGCCGTGCTCACGATCCGCGTGATCAAGTCGTTCCCGTACCGCACGGTCAAGAACATGATCCTCAAGGACGTGGACCTGACCAAGACCACGGTGGCGGAGCTGCATGACCTGTGTGTGCAGAGTAAGTGGGCGTACGGGCGCACTGACGGCAGAAATCAAGACCGAATCGGCGTTTCGGCCGTACCGCACGGTCGAGCTGGACACGCTCAAGCTGTACACCAAGGCGCACGGGTCCAAGACCACGAACCTGGTGATCAACCTCGACCACGACGAGTGGATCCTGAGCGACCCCAGCAAGACGCTGGCCGAGGTCGGGATGGAGAACGAGACCGAGGTCAGCCTGTTCAACCGGCGGGCGTACAGCGAGTACAAGGCCAACCCGGTGGACAAGTGGTAGCCGGCGGGCGCCCGGGGGCAGGCCGCGGCCGACGAAGTGTACATAACATTCATAAAGATGCAAGAGCCCTAAATACAACCGTGAACAGGAAAGAATACAATGCCCCGGGAGATGCATGCAAGCAGAAACAGCCCAAACTACCGTTATGAGAACATAAATGACGAGATGAAGAGAGATGGTTCCTAGATGATGGCGTAGCAAACATAATGCGTGAGTCGTGATTGGCGGCTAGGCCTGGAGCGCGCGGATGGTCTCGGCGTCGGACGCGTAGCCCTTGTCGTGGTCGGACTCGTCGTCGGACGAATGCGCGAGCAGCGGGCGGCGAAAGAAGTGTGGCTTCTCCTTGCCGCCGGTGGCGTTGTAGCGGATGAGCGGGCTGGCTGTGCGCAGCCGCCGCTTCTTGGCGTCGGCCGCGGGCCCGGCGTGCTTGCGGCCGGACCAGAGCGCGGTGGGCGCGAGGGTGAAGGTGGGGTTGGCGTAGCTCTGGTCGTAGCCGCCGGCGGTGTAGCGCAGCGCGGCGCCAAAGTCGTCGTCGTCGTCGTCCCAGTGCAGGCCATCGGGCGAGTCCTGCTGGGCGACGATCTCGACGTCGACCGAGGCGTAGCCGCGGTCCGAGATCGAGAACTTGATCGAGCGCCGGTACCGCCCGGCGCCGGCCGACGTCGGCGGCGACGACAGCAGGTGGCTGCCGTAGCCGTAGTCGTACGCGTCTGCCGGCGCGCGCGCGCTCTTCTGGCGCCGGTGCGGGCGCTTGGTGCGCTCGAGCATCGGCGCCGGGGCTGCGTACGGCGGCCGCCGGAACGACGCCGCCGGGTTCACAAAGTCCATGTCGCTGCTGTTGCCGGTGCTTGTGCGCGTGTGGAAGAACGGCGCATACTGGATCGGCGAGTTGAAGATCCGCGCGTACTGTGGCTGGTGCTGCACCAGCGCCGCCGGCTGTAGCGTGCCGGGCGCGGCCGCGTACGGCTCGGCCGCGGCTAGCAGCGGCTCAGCCGCCGCCCGTCGGCCGTGCCCGGCATCATAGGAGTGCTCGTGGTCCGGGTGCTCGCGTTCGTAGACGTGGTCGGCCTCGGCGCGCCCGGCGGCCCGCGCCTGCGCGCCGCGCCGCACCCGCTTGGTCTCGGCGGCACCTGTCGCGCCAGCCTTGCGCTTGGTGCCGCGGGCAGCGGGCTCGGCCCGCCGCCGTCGGTCACTGTCGAATGCGCCAAAGCTGTCCACGGCCGACTCGTCCTCCTCGAGGATGCTCCAGTTCTGCAGCCCGCTGTTGTAGATCAGCGCCGGATTGACGTTGCTGTACGTCGCGGACGGCACAATTGGGCTAGAGACCGAGTGGGCATAGTCGTGGCCGTGGTCGTTGAGGAAGATGCCGATGCCCAGCGACTCTTCGCCGGCGGCCGCCAGCGGCAGCCGCGCCGGCGACGACATCGACCTCGCCATGTGCACCGACGGCGATAGTTCGCCGGCGTATGGTGACGCCGCGCCGCCTGCCAGCACCGCCTGACCCTTGCGCGTGGTCAATTGCACCGGCGGGCTGAGGCTGGTCGAGGGACCGGAATTGGGTGAGTGCGACCAGAACGCGCGCGCGCCTGACGACCCCGCCGACGACGACGACAGCGACGGCTCCAGGCTCGGCGTCTTGAGCAGCTCGTCCGAGTCCTCCTGGAACCGAGCGGGCTGGGACGGCAGCGGCGGTGGGCCGTCCGCGGCCGAGCTCAGGGGCTGGGCCAGAGACGCATGCTGCGGTGGCGCCACGGCAGCGGCCGGCGCAGGCTCCGCGGGGACAGCAGTCGCAGCAGGCATCGCAGCAGCCACCGTCGACGGCGTGGCGACCGTAATCGTTGCCGTTGGCGCTACCGGCGCGGCTGTCACCGTCGTCTCGGCCGGCACCGGCAGCGGGTGCTTGCGCGGCCGACCCTTCTTACCTGGCACGCGCGGCCGATCCAGCGGTCGCGCAGGTGCGCGCTCAGCCGGCCGGGCCGGCCGGTCAGCCTTGCGGCCGGGCTTGCGGCCTCGCTTCGCCGGCGACGGGCGTGGCTCCGACTCGGCCGCGAAGGTGTTGTGAAACGGGTCCGCGCGCACAGACTTGGCAGCCTGGCCATGAGCTTGCCGGGCCTGCTGCTCGTACAGGGCAATGTTATCGACCCTAGAGGGCTTCATCATGTACTGGATCAGCTCGGGGGAACTGGACGGAAGGCCGCGCGAGGTCAGGTCCTGGTAGGGCGCATACGACGGCACCTGACTTATATATGTATCTGGCGCCGCACGCACATCGTCGCCGGGATCGTGGCCATCACGGGCATTGGTGCCGTAAACGGCGGGGGCAGGGCCGACGCTGGCGCCGATGGCCAGCGCGGCGGGCGGTCTGGCCAGGGCCGACGGCGGCCCGAGTGCCAGGGTGTAGTAGCCACCGGCGGTGTGGTCTGGTCCTACCGTGGCCGGCAGATACGGGGAGGGTGCGGCGGACGGGGGGATGCTAGGATACACGACGTGAGCCCACGAGCTTGCTTGGATGGTACGACGTTGCACCGGCGACACGGTGTGAGACGCGGCAACCCAAAAATTTCCTAATCGATCGCAAACAAACACCCAAAAAACGCAAAGTCCAAATGGGGTTGCAAGCGACCGAGAAATAGGAAGAATAATTACCTCATTCTGTAGACAAGGGCCACACGGGCGTGCACTGAATCCAAGAGACAGGATCGTGGAACGGCCGCAGGCACCACGCGGACCGGCGGGCCCGGGCAGATGGAAACCGTCGGAAGCGGCCGGGGCAGAGCGGCTGCGCGTCGAACGGCGAGGCACAGGCGCAGGCGCCGGTGATGACGGGCGCTGGCGGGATGTGATGGGCAGACACACGGCCTGCGGGCGGGCCGCAGGCGGACCGTAGACGGGACGGCTGGGAGAGGGGCAGACGCGCCAGACGATGCAGGCGCTTCACGGCCAGCAGATCGGACGGCGAGACGGAACCAAGATTGCCAGATCGCCACAGACGGGACCAGGTTGGCGGCCCAGGGCTAGCACGGAGGCCGAATCGCGGGCTGAGATGGGTCGGGAACAGCCTCAGTGACCAGCACGAGTGTGAAACGTACGGGAGGGACCGGGCAGGCTTTTAAGGCGACAACGGTGGAGCTTGCCCGCGATTGCCGGGCTGTGCGCCGCCGCGGCCGCCCGAGGACCAGTACGAATCCGTCTGCCGGCAGACGCTGCCGACGCGACGTTCGGGCCGCCGTCGACGGCCGGCGCGTTGCTAGGCGCATGTAAGGTTCAGCAGGTCGGAGATTTGGCCAGTCTGGGGCGCGGCCTGCTAGTTTCGGCGGCCGTGATCTCGGGGCGCGACGGCCAACGCGGCCGCAGACATACGCCGACGACGCAGCCAACGACCGGTCGCCAGGGTGGTCGAGTGCGCGCGCGCAGCAGACACGGCCGCTGCTGCCGCCGGCCGGCCGGCCCGTCTTCGGCCAGCGGGCGCTTCGCCGGCCGGCGACCGCCGGTGTCGAGGTCACCGGCCACGTCGCGGTTCCTACGACGTGCAGAGAGAAAGGGGTTGTGTCTCGATCAGGCAAATTGATCACGGCAGGCTCGCTGCAAGCGGCTACGGCTGTCCCTGGATTGCGCTAGCGTCGCACTAGGCGGGGTACACGTCCGTACCGGTACACCGTTCACACACGCAGCCTAGCGGTGTCTCCTCCTTCGATGCATTGTTCTGGAGGAGACAAGGACACGAGCGGCGCCGGGGCGGGCATTGTCCGGCGCCGGCGGCTGGCTGCAGGCGGCCGGGAGCGACCCGCCGCCCGGTACAGCTCACACGAGGCGAGCGCGGTCGGCGGCCACGGCCATGACGGCGAGCTCGCCCGGCGGCGCGGCCATCCGGCCATCCGGCGCGGCCGGCGCGGACCGCCGACGTCAGTCCGCCCACCGTCGGTGGTAGCGTGCTCGAAGCGGGCGAAGCCGAGTCCTGGCACCGGCTAGGGCCAGCCTCCTGCGGTGGTAGCAGCGCCTAATCTGGCGGCGCCGGCTCGCGCGCACCACTTTGGCTCCTCGGCCACGGGCACTGTTCTGCCGGCGGGTGTGTACGACAGGCCGCGGCGCCGTGGTCGTCGCGCCTGCATCGATTGGGCCTCGGGCTCGGGCGACAGCAGATTGGCCCGACGATGGCCTGCGCCTGCGCGCACACGCCGGAAGCTGCAGGCGCGAGCACATGGCGACGACCCTAGCCCGTACAAGCAAATCAATTTATCGTTCTTGGCCTCCCAGAGCCGCTCTGCATGAGCGTCGCCGTGACACCGCAGACGTGGCTCCGGCGCCGCCAGACTTGGAAGCTCGCGCAGTTTGCGGCTGCAAGGGGCAGCCTAAGGTTTGCTGTCGCGGCGCTAGACTGCTGCAGTCGTGCACTAGCGCAAACCCTGTGTGAACCTTGAAATTTAGGTTTTCCATTGGGAGGATCAGACGTGCCGTGTGTCGCGGTACGCTCGTGGGTACCAATTCACAAACTAAATCACATCCTGGCACAAGCCACACTGTCGATCTGGCGATGGCCTGTGACATGCTGCACCGCGTGCCGACCGGGCGGCCCCGCTCTTCGCCACGAACAGCAGACGGGACGACCCGGCTGGGGACTGTCACGGCCCCGCTCGTAGCTTCAATCAGGGCCGTCGCCGTCGCCTACGCTGCGGCTACGCTTTGGCTGCCCTCAGGGCAAGGCACACATCTCTGGGGAGGACGCGGAGTACGCCCAGGCTGAGGCGCCACCGCGCCACATACCTTCTCTGCGTCGTGGCGGCGGCTAGCTGGAGAGGGGATGCAGCTTCCACCGACCTACGGCGTGACTTATGGCGCGCTACGGCGTGTCTTGACGCGGAACCAGGCGCCGCAGTGCCGCCGCGGTGCCGCGCGCGGCCGCGCGCGCGTCCAGCGCCTGAGGCACATTGCAGCGCCTGGGCGCGTGCAGCAGGTGGCGGCCAGGCAGCGTGCGGCGGCGGTGGAGACGGCTACGCTGCATGGCTACGCTGCCGCGCGCTGGCACGCAGCACGCAGCACGGCAGCATGGCCTGCGAATGGTGGCTTCAATTGCTGTTATTAACCGCGCCCCTCCGGGCATGCACGCCGGATAATGCGTCGGCCAGGAGGCGTCTGGACCAGACCTAACCGGCAAACGCATCCAGGCCGGCGCGGTAGCCGTGCTCCCACTCCCAGATGAAGCCACTCGAGCCGTGGGCGGACTCGTGCTCGCGTTTGCGCGCGGCCAGATACTCGTCGACCTGACCGATCTGACTGGTGCCGCCGGAGGCGTTGAAGAAGGCCTCGGCGTCGGCCCAGCCGGCGTCGAAGCCCATCTCGTAGCGCCAGTGCTCCATCTCGTCGGACGAGTTCTGGTTCCAGTAGTCCACGTGGGGCCCCAGAGCGGCCTGCTTGGCGTCCGCCTGGGACTGGCCACGGGCGATGGCGTTGGACTGGCGCAGATCGTTCCGCGGGTAACATCCGCTCTCGATCATCTCGCGGAAACCCCACTCGCCGCCGCCACCCCACTCGAACTTGTACGACCAGAAAAAGGCGCCGGTGGTGTGGCGCTTGAAGAGCTCGAACTGGGCGCGGCCGAACTCGCCGCGAAGGTGCTCGCGCTCGCCGTCCGAGACGCGGCCCCAAGTCTGGCCGTCGAGCACGCACGAAAACTCGCCGACGAGGGCGTGCGAAGTCAGGCCGCCGTCGCCACTGCGCAGTGCCTCGATGATCTCGTGCGGCGACGACTGCCGGTCCTTGTCCGAGAAGCACCGGTACACGTGGGTGTCGATGAGGACGCCGGGCTTGTCGGCGGCCCAGGCGGTAAAGTCAGGCAGGTCCCAGCCGTCTGAGACGACGACCTGCTGGCGCGGGTCGATAGCGCGCACGCGCTTGATGGCCTCGGGGTAGTAGAAGCCTTTGGCGATTGAGGCGTTGCCGTACGCGGCCTCGTTGATGATCTGGATGCCGATGACGTTGTCGTACTGCTTGACGTTGTCGGCGATAAACTCGATCGCCCGCAGCGCCTTGTCCATCTTGGACGACGACGAGAAGAACTTGGGCGGGTCGTTGACGACGCCCGAGTGCGCGTCCGCATTCGCGCCGCCGGGAAGCGCGTGCAGGTCCACCAGAACGCCGATGCCGGCCTGACCGGCGGTCTCGATCATGCTAGTGTAGTGCGCCCACGCGTCCGCGTAGACCGCGCGCACGTCGCTGTCGCCAAACGGCGTCGAGTCGACGGCGTCTTCGTACACGCCGCCAACGACCCAGTATCCGAGCGGCACGCGCACGGCGTTGACACCAGCGTCTCGCATCCAGTCCCAGTCAGCAGGCCCGATGAACTCGGCGTAGTGCTTGTTCCACTTTTCGCGGGCGCCGTCCACGCCGAGCTCCTCGATCGCGCACTTGACTGCGTCAATCTCGGCCTCGCTCGCGCACTTGTCCGAGTACATCGACGGCGCCATCCACTTCTCGAGCACAAACCACGAGCCAAGGTTGGTGCCATAGAACTTGCGAGCCTGGAACGACTGCCGCCGGTCGTTGACGATCTCGAACGGCGCGAGCTCGAGCGACGAGCCGATGAGCTCGTGCGTGTGCGCCTTGATCGCACTCTTGATCTTGCTAAACACCATCGTGCCGATCTGTGTGGACGTGGCTGGGACGGGACCGTCCTTTTAAGGCTTTTTCCCCGGACCGCGTGTGTTTGGTGGTTGTTGCGTCGCTGGGTGGATGACGGCGATCTTACGCAATCCCACAGCGCGTGCTTAGCTAACACGTGCATCCCAGGCCGCGTGGACTGCACCGCCACGCGCCGACCCTTCCAGTCTCGGCGCTGGGCGGTCTCGGCGCGGTGGCCAAGCTGCGGCTGCGCTGGGGTCGGAAGCCGTCGGCTGGGCCCGGCCGGCGCCGGTCCGGCAGTTCCGGCAGCAGCCTGGCGACGCTCGGCCGCTACGCCAAGACAATTGGCGACGCCGGAGCATACGTGGCGGCCTGTGAGCGCAACTGCCGCGGACTTGGGGGATCTCGGGCGGCACCTCGGGGCCGAGCGCGAGCAAGATGGTTTTGCGGCGCGGACAGACGAGCGGCTGTCAGCCCACGCTGGCGGCGTGCCAGCTTGGCTGCGACAGCTTGGCTGCCTTTGGCGGCCAATTGCAGGCACTCGCTTACTGCAGTCGACGGCGTTGGCGCGGCTCCGGTTGGCGTCTACACGGATGTGGTAGCGCCAATAGGCCTGCGCGGCGCCGTGATCCGCGTCTTGCCGATGAGGCGCAGGCGGGGCGGTGTTCAACTCGCCTGGCAGGCGAGGTCTTAGAGCGCCTAAGGCTTGACAGGTCACAGCGACGTGCGTCTGGGTTGCCGGCGCGGCGCACGGCGCGGCGGCCGGGCTGCGACTGGATCCCCTACCGGTGGATTGTCCTGAGGGCCTACGGGCCGGGTCCACCGACCGCCCGATCGGACTGGCGCGAGCCAGAGTGTTGGAGCAGCCTGTGATCAGCGCCGATGGTCACCCACGGCGCCAAGGTAGACGCCTGCATGACCTGCAGGCTAGCACAGCCGATCGGCCAGACGTACGCGGGTCGGGGCAACGATCGGACCCGGCGCCGCATGGGGCGCGGCTGAGTTACGTACATGCGGGTGATGCGGCTGGTGGAGGCTGCCGTGGGCGCTGATCTGGTCTGGCACGGCTGCGGTCCAGCACCTGGTGCGTGCGGCGCGCCCACGCAGGCGCCCTTCTGGCGGGTAACAGCGTTGGGTTCGGTGACCCTGAAACCCTTGGGCCGTGCGGTCTACGTCAACGCCCCATCGACAAGCAGTCCATGTTGCGCAAGATGTTTCCCCAGCTCCCTGCCGATTTCGCCAGCGTCGTCGAGACGACGTTCAAGAACGCGGTCGCCTCGGGCGACCTGATCTTTAGCGAGTCCGAGCGGTCGGTGCTGAAATACGACGGCTACACGGTACGGGCTTGGCCGAGCCTGCTAACAGCAGATGGAGGTCCGAATGGCGCCGGCGCTCGGACAGAAGCCCAAGAGCGCGCCCAAGCCGGATGGCGAGGGCGCCAAGAAGTTTGTAAGTGGATGCGTGGGCGCGCTGATGTCAGAACCCGTTCTTTCCGCCGGATCCCAAGCTGGTCCTGGGCGGGCTCGGCGACAAGCACACGCTGGTGCTCAACAAGTTTGCGATCGTGCCGCACCACTTCTTGTGCGTGACCAAGGCCGAAGAGTCGCAGGAGGCGCCGATCACGATCGAGGACCTCCGAGCGACGTGGGCGGCGCTGCAAGAGCCGATCGGGACCTCGGACCGGACGCTGGCGTTCTTCAACAAGGGCAAGAACTCGGGCGCGTCGCAGGCGCACAAGCACATCCAGTTTCTGCCTCTGGACAAGGGCACCGAGCTGTTTCCGGACAAGGTGGTGGCGCGGACGCCGTACGAAGCGCCGTCGGAGCGGGACCCCGTCGGCCAGCGGCCGCTGAAGCACAGCGCGATTCCGTTCGAGCACTTCATCCTGCCGCTGCCGACAGACCCCTCAGACGAGGAGCTCATGATGCGGTTCTGGGCGCTGTACCACCGCACGCTGCAGGCGCTCAAGCAGAACGACAACTGGGAAAAGTCGTTCAACTGGGCCATGACCAAAGAGTGGGTGATCATGGTGCCGCGGCGCGCGGACGAGTTCGAGGGCATCTCGGTGAACGGCACGGGCGTGGTAGGGCTGCTGCTGGCCAAGTCGGCCGCGCAGCTCGCGCAGATCACGGAGCTGACGGCCGGCCGGGTGCTGACCGAGGTCGGCTTCCCGGTCGGCCCCAACACGGAGGCACACTACGACTATTGAATGCATTGTCTAGGCGAGCAGCGCGCGCTGCTCGTCGGCCGAGTAGCCGAGAATGTAGAGCACGTCGAGCAGGGTCGGCGTGTTGAGCCGCGCGGGTGCCTTTTGCTGGACGATCGGCTTGGCGTTGAACGCCACGCCAAACCCGGCGGCGGCCATCATGACGAGATCGTTGGCGCCGTCGCCGATGGCGACCGCGTGTTCCGGCGACAGACCGTTCTCGGCGGCGATCTGGCGCAGCAGCTGGGCCTTGCGGTCCGCGTTGACGATGTCGCCGACGACCTGGCCGGTGAGCACGGTGCCGTCGGGCGAGATCTCGAGCGTGTTGGCGTAGGCGTAGTCCAGCCCGAGCTCGGCCTTGACCCAGCGCGCGAGCGGCACAAAGCCGCCGGAGACAACGGCGAGCGTGCAGCCGAGCTTCTTGAGCGCGCGGCACAGCTCGTGCGCGCCGGGCGTGAACCGGATGTCGGGCTTGAGCGACTCAAACACGGTGGCCGGGATGCCTGCCAGGAGCGACGCGCGTCGCCGCAGCGACTCGTTGAAGTCGATCTTGCCGTTCATGGCCAGCTCCGTGATGGCCGAGACCTTGTCCTCGACGTCGGCGTACGCAGCGATCATGTCGATGACCTCCTGCTGGATCAGCGTCGAGTCCATGTCGAACACGACGAGCTTCTTGTTGCGGTACGTGTCGTTGCGGGCCTGCAGACAGATGTCGCCGCCGTACGCGGCCGAGAGCTCCGGGATCTGGGCGCGGAACGCGGCGACGGCGGCGTCGTCGGCGAACGTGACGTCGTGCGTGTAGCAGCGGTCGCTGAGGGCGGTCGTGCGCGCGATCGGCAGGCCGAGAGCCGCCCAGTCGGGCTGCTGGCTGGTGCGGAAGAGAACGGTGCAGGTGTAGTCCATCTGGCGGTCAGCAATTGCGCACCGAGGCGGGCGTTAGGGGCGTAGCCGGACGGCCCGGCGCCGGGCCGGAGCACCGGCCGGCCCGCTAGACGCGCCGCCGGGCGGATCGCGCGTCGGGCGCCGCCCCAGGCGAGACGTACCTTTGCTGTCGTGGCCGAAGCTGCCGTCGAAAATTTGTGCGGCTCGCGTTGCCAGGGCAACAGCGTGGCCCGCGCAGCGGTGACTCATGTGTCAAAATAGCCACGTGGTCATCCCAGTTTTGCACGGTGACAGTGCGGTCCCGCCAAGTGCCAAGCGAGACCGGGGCTCCACGTTCGCCCAGATTGTCACCCCAACAAAGCGTAACTGCGTGATCGGGCCACGCGGGCCACTCCGTGTCACCCTCCATCCTATCAAGCAGTCCGCCCCGCCAAATGGCGAAAAACTTACAGCATACGTAGCAAGCAGACGAGCATTTCTCTTCGGAGAACATAGTAGCATACTCGATAGACACAGCGACCGGGGCTGAATTGAGCACGCACGAGCGCAAGGCTCTGCAGCTACGTGAGGACGAGACTTCGAGAACCTAGGGCGTGATGGCGGAGACGGAGCAAACAGTGTCGCTTGATGCCTCGCGGTCGCCGTCGCCAAACGGACGCGGGCCCGGGGGCGAGGCGGACATGTCGATCGACCGGGAGCAGTCGCTGCAGTCGTACATCTACGATACGGTCATCTGGGCGTTGGCGGGTGAGTGGGCGCAGCGGGGCGGCAGCCGCGGCAGACGGGTGCGGCTCGTGCGGCTCGTCCGGCCCGGCGAGAGGCGCAGGCTGACAGACAGTCGTCTTCGATCTCTTTTTCCGCGAGATCCGGCCGCGGGGTGCGTTCCGTATCCCGCGGCACGGCCCGGTGATCTTTGTGGCCGCGCCGCACGCGAACCAGGTGAGTGCGGGGCGCAAGCGAGCGCGCAAGCGAGGCTAACGGCAGTTCATCGACCCGATCATGCTCATGCGGCAGATCCGAGTCGAGGCCGGGCGGCGGCTGTCGTTCCTGGTGGCGGAGGCGTCGATGCACCGCAAGTTTGTGGGCACGGTCGCGCGGTCGGTGATGTCGATCCCGGTGTCGCGCGCACAGGACCTGAGCAAGCCTGGCGCGGGCGTGGTGTACATGCTGCCGGAGGACGACGAGACGGTGCTGCGGGGCGAGGGCACCAAGTTCACGACGGAGATGTCGGTGAACGGGCAGGTCCAGCTGAGCCAGCTGGGCGCGGCCGAGGTCGGCGAGATCGTGTCGGACACGGAGCTGAAGCTCAAGCTGCCGTTCCGCAACGCGGGGGCGGTGCCGAAGCTGCGCGAGGAGAAGCTCAAGTACAAGTTCGCGCCCAAGGTCGACCAGAGCGAGGTCTACGACAAGGTGTTCTCGCGGCTGCACCAGGGCGGCTGCATCGGCATCTTCCCCGAGGGCGGCTCGCACGACCGCACGACGCTGCTGCCGCTCAAGGCGGGCGCGGCGATCATGGCGCTGGGCGCGATCAACGCGGACCCGTCGTGCGACGTCAAGATCGTGCCCTGCGGCATGAACTACTTCCACCCGCACAAGTTCCGGTCGCGGGCGGTGATCGAGTTTGGGTCGCCGCTGAGCGTGCCGGCGCACCTGGTCGAGCTGTACAAGACGGGCCAGCGCCGCGAGGCCACGGCGCAGCTGCTGGACCTGATCTACGACTCGCTGCTGACGGTGACGGTCACGGCGCCGGACTACGACACGCTGATGGTGATCCAGGCCGCGCGCCGGCTGTACAAGCCCGCGCACAAGAAGATCCCGCTGTCGCTGGTGGTCGACATGAACCGGCGGCTGATCATCGGCTACACGCACTACAAGGACGACCCGCGCATCATCCACCTGCGCGAGGCCGTGGCGAACTACAACAAGCAGCTGCAGCAGCTGGGCATCCGCGACCACCAGGTCGAGTACGCGTCCGTGTCGACGTGGCGCGCGCTCGGCAAGCTCGTGTTCCGCACGGGCAAGCTGCTGGTGCTGTCGGTCGGCGCGCTGCCCGGCGTCGTGCTCTTCGCGCCCGTGTTTGTGGCGACCAAGCTCATCTCGCGCAAGAAGGCGGCCGAGGCGCTGCGGGCGTCGACCGTCAAGATCGCTGCGCGCGACGTTGTCGCGACCTGGAAGGTGCTCGTCTCGCTCGGCCTCGCGCCCACGCTGTACTGGTTCTACGCGCTGCTGGCGACGTGGGCCGCGTGGCGCTACGACCTGGTGCCGTCGTTCCGGCCCGTGTGGCTCGTGACGCTCGTGTCGTGGATCATCTTCCCGATGATCACGTTTGCCGCGCTCCGCATCGGCGAGGTCGGCATGGACATCGCCAAGTCGCTGCGGCCGCTGGTCAAGTGCCTGAACCCGCACCACTCGGACACGCTGACCCGGCTGCGGGCGACGCGCGAGTCGCTGTCCAAGGAGGTCACCGAGGTCATCAACTCGCTTGGCCCCGAGGTCTTCCCCGAGTTCGAGACGCACCGGGTCCTGTTCGGCAACGGCACGGTCAAGCCCGAGTCGTCCGACCGGCTGCAGAGCACGAGCCCGATCTTCTCGGACTACGACGAGGACGAGGACAAGAAGCATGTGTAGCGGCTGCGCTCCACCTATGGCCGGCGCGCCGGCGTGCTCCCGTTTTTCGGGACTGCATATATCCGTTTTGAGCTTTGTGCGCGACGTAATACACGGTGCTTTGAGCCGCACGACATGCGGCGCACGTGCGCCGCACAACGTGCGGCGCTCCACATGCGCTTATGTCAGCTACCCCACAGCCTCGGTTAACAAGGAGCTTATAAGCCCCCGATCCGCCCGTAGCCCGCCATGACGGACCAGCTCCCCCTCCGACTGCCCCGGGCGGCCGCCGGCCAGGCCGAGCCGCCCACGCTGATCACGCTGAGCAAGACCGACAAGTACTACCTGATCACGATGTCGCACGGCCAGGACAACCGGATGACGTCCGCGTTCAACATGGCCTTTCTGCAGGCGCTGGACGTGCTCGAGACGGTCCACCTGCCGCGGCAGCGGCTGCCGCTCGTGACCACGTCCGCGAACCCCAAGTTCTTCTCGAACGGCCTCGACCTCCAGCACGCGATCTCGACCCACCGGTTCTGGAACGACTCGTTCTACATGCTCATGCAGCGCCTGCTCGCGTACCCGGTGCCGTGCATCGCCTGGATCAACGGCCACGCGTTCGCCGGGGGCTTCATCATTGCCATGTGCCACGACTACCGCGTCATGAACCCCGACAAGGGCTTTCTGTGCATGAACGAGATCGAGTTCGACGCGCCGCTCAAGGGGCCGCTCTCGAGCCTGTTCCGCCAGAAGACCACGCCGACGCAGTACCAGCGCATTGCGCTTGAGGCCGCGCGGTTCACGTCTGAGGCTGCCCTGCGCGAGGGCCTGATCCACGCGCGCGGCGCCGAGCCCGAGGTCGCCGCGCTGGCCGCCAAGCTCGGCCGCGTCGCCCAGGCCAACGCCTACGGCGAGATGAAGGAGACCATGTGGGCCGAGACTATTGCCTGGTGCAATACCGAGTTCAAGGACTCTGAGTACGATCGCGCTGAGCGCATCCGCCTCCGCGACGCTTGGATCCGCCGTCGGCTGGCCAAATTGTGATTAGCTATATTGTACATTGTGCGGCTATGCGCGACTATGTGCGGCTGTATGCGGCTTGTGCGGCTATATGGCCGGGGTGGTGGACCCCGGCCGACGCTGTCGACGTCGGCTGCCCCCGGCCAGGATCTGCGTAGACGTGTGCCGGAACGGTGACTTGCCGAGGGCAGTCGCCTGTCGGTAGGGATATAACCGCTGTAGCGCACGACCAATATTTTAGGGGCAGGCAGTCCTTAGCAGACCGCCAAAGACAGCTACCAAGCGCCGAGGTCGTACGCTCGCAGCGGCTATATGCAGCGGCTTTATGCAGCCCCGCGTCATTGTGTAACATGCGTCACGGTCCCCGACCTGCCGAAGGCCCCCGCGCGGTGCCGCACGGCCCAGGCCGCCGGCGGCCTTTTGAGCCTCCGGCGGCGACTCCGTCGAGGGTAGCTGCCCTTCGGGCAGGACATATAGCCGCTGTGGCGCATATCCGCGGTGGCGCATAGCCGCAGCCTGCCCGCAGGGCAGCTACCTCCGACGGAGTCGCCGCCCGGGGGGCCCCCCCCCAACGGGCCCCCGGGGCGGCCCCCCCGGGGGGGGGGGGCCGGGGCCGCCCCCCCTGGGCGGGGGGGGGGGCCCCGCGGGGGGGGCCCCCCCCCCCCCCGCCCCCCCGGCCCCCCCCCCCCCCGGGCCCCCCCCGCCGGAGGCTCACCCACGAACGAGCCTCCGGCGGCGACTCCGTCGAGGGTGGCTGCCTTCGGCAGCGCCGCGTAGCGTGGACGGATCTGCCGAAGGCAGCTCTCCCACAGAGCCGTCGCGGGCTCTCGCCAGCGGCTATATGCAGCGGCTATACGGCATATAGCCGCCGCCGCGCGACGCACCAGGCGTCGCGTCTAGAAGCGGCTCTCCAGGTCGTGGATGCGCTCCTTGAAGTCTTGCACGATCTCGCCGATCCGGCGGATCTTGGCAAACTCCAGCTCGAGCTCGTCGCAGGTCTCGACAATGTGGCGCAGGCGGTCCATTTCGGCGTCAGCCTCGTCAGCCACGTCCACGCACTGCCGGTGGTGGGCCTCGGCGGCGTCGCAGGTCTGGCGGATGAGCTGGGGTCAGCGGGGCCGCGCACACACGTACAGTGGCCATGCGCTCGGCGATGGAATCCACCAGCAGGTTGAACTTGGACACAGCGCCGTCCAGGGCGTCGGTGTCGGCCTGCTGCTGGCGGACCTGGAGCACGGCCGGCATGATCATCCGGCGCAGCTCGTCGCGGGCCGGCAGGGTCGACGGCGGCGGCGGCGGCAGCTCGGCAACGGCCTCGGCCGGGGTCTCCGCGCTGGCCGGGCGCGCCGTGCTGACGGTCCGGCGGCCGCGCTTGAGCGCGGCCGCCGCGGTCAGCGCCAGCTGCGAGATCGGCGGGATGTAGCGCTCCGGGCGCGCCGCAGCGGCGGCCGCGGGCCCGGCGGCCGCGGGGGCGGGCGGGCCGCGGTCGGCGCCCGCGCCGGGAGGGTCCATGCGGATGAAAGCGGTCGGGGGCGGCCTCACGGCGGGCGGATGCGGGTGGTGACGGGCGTGGGGCTGGCTAAAAAGGCGGCATTTCAGGGCGCACCACCCTGTTGTCCAGCACCCAGCGCCAGCACGCGCAACCAGCACAGACCACAGCGCGCGACAGGCGCGCCAGACGGAACGGGAGGCTCTCGCAACACGGCGGGCGCGGGCTCGCGCAGCGACACGGACGGGCGCGCAGGCCACGGTGAGCGCGGCGCGGGGCGCGCGGCCGCGGCCATGTCGACGTACCTCTCGGTGATCAAGGACCTGACCGAGAAGCGGATCACGGCGCTCGAGTACACGCGGCGGGCGTAGGTGGCTCTGCGGCGACGCTGACAGCAGGTACGAAGGCAAGGTGTACTGGTTCGACACGTTCCTGTTCACCAAGGAGGATCTCTCGCGGATCTACGCGGACTCGCCGACGTCGCTCGGCAAGAAGTGGGTGCCGGCACGGGCGCGCTGACTCCAGGACGACGTACTACTTCACCATGGGCATGTCCATCGCCGGCCTGCTGGACATGCAGACCGCGGTCGACTTCATCAAGGCCATGTCGGCGCTGGTGCACGAGTACGAAATCATGACCACGCCCCACGACACCGGCGCGCGGCCGGTGTCGGCGGCGTCGCACGGCCGCGGCGGCCTGCGGCGCGTGCTGACCGGCCAGAGCCGGATCTTCCGCTCGTCGCGGGCCCGCCAGGAGGAGTCCAAGGTCGCGGAGACCGAGTTCACGTACCTGATGACGCCGTACTTGCCGTTCGAGCTCAACTTTCTCGAGACCGTCGTCACACTGTGCGACGTCCTCGTCAACATGTACGTGCGCATCCAGGACCTGCTCCTGAGCGAAGAAAACTACTTGCCGAGCGCCATTGGCGACTCGTTCATACGCATGGACACCAAGGTCAAGAAGCTCATCGTGACCCCGCTCATCAACGACATCGAGGAGATGTGCCGCCGCAACGTGCGCAACGAGGTCAACGACCTGGAACATGTGGTTATGGGTCACGTCTAGCCGGTCCTGGACCGCCCGCCGAATGTACGACTAGAATGCGTTGATTGGAGAGCTGCCGAGGGGCGCAGGGGCGCCGGTGGGCGCCCTTGAGTGTGTGTGCTTGTGCTCGCGCTAAGTGCATGAGCCATGCAGGGGCGCCGCACGCCGTGCGGCGCTGAATGCAGCCGCGTAGCTGGTTACCCTGCGGAGCCCGCTGGGCCGCCGCACACGGCTCGGCGACGACGCCGTGCGGATGCGCGCGCTGGCGGAGCGCCGTGCCGGAGAGCGCTGCTGCCGGCGGACGCGGCCCGCTGACGGGCTCCGGACAGGCCCGGCGGCAGCGTGCGCTGTGCCATGGTACATATAGCCGCAGGGGCGCATGGCGTGTGGCTGCGCGGCTGCATGTGCGGCTGCATGTGCAGCCAGGTGCAGGTGCATGACTGCACGTGCGGCGGCTATATGCAGCGGCTATATGGGGGCTGTGCGGCGGGTATATGTGGCGGGTATATGCAGCGGCTATATGGTGCATACACGGCGGCTGCAGGCGGCCGTGCGGCGCCCATAGCGTGGCGGCGGCCGCGGTGGCGGCCCCGTCGGCCGGCGCTTCGGCCGGCGTCCGAGTGCGCACGTACGCCGGCGCGAGCATCTTCCGGCGCCTTCCACGCACGTCGCGAAGGGTGCCCCCGTCGCCGGCCGGACCACCGGCTCGCCTCCGGCGGCGACTCCGTCGGGGGTGGCGCCCTGCGGGCGGGCTCGGCCGCTCGGCGCCAGAGTCGGCCTCGCCGTCCGCCGGGGATCGCGCGCTGGAGCTCCGGCGGCGACCCGTCGAGGCGGGCGAGCCGCACGGCGTGCGGCGGTCAGGCCACCCGCGCAGGACCG
The DNA here is from genome assembly GCF_038497935.1 of Neoaidaea tothii. Lineage (NCBI taxonomy): Eukaryota > Fungi > Ascomycota > Lipomycetes > Lipomycetales > Lipomycetaceae > Neoaidaea > Neoaidaea tothii. Next base: position 114,597 of record NW_027118019.1, read on the forward strand.
TTCGGTGCATGTTCCATGCAGTAGTGCGCTTCCGTGCAGGTGGTGTGAGTCGTGGCCTGATGCCCATAGGCGGACGCGCGCATAGTGACGTAACGATACCCGATGCGGCTAGCGTACGGGCCGTGCACGTTAGAGTTCGCTCCAGCACCGCGGTGACACGCGCCCGGCCCGGCCGGCCGGCCACAGCCGCCTGCCAGCCGACCGGGACGCGCGTGGTGGCGCCAGCCGCTGCGGCTGGCGTTCGCGTCGGGTGCGCGAGTTCCGCGGCCCGGAGGCGATCAGCTCGGGACCTGCCCAGATAGGCACACGTCCCAACCGGCACCCGCCGGCCGGACGCGGCATAAAACCCCGCCGTGCCCCGCCAGCACCACACAACATGGCTACCATTCCTCTCGGTCAGTATCTTTTCGCGCGGATCCACCAGCTGGGGATCACGCAGATCCTCGGCGTGCCGGGCGACTTCAACATGACGTTGCTCGACCACATCTTCGCCGTCGACGGCCTCGGCTGGGTCGGCTGCTGCAACGAGCTCAACGCGGCGTACGCGGCGGACGGCTACGGCCGCGTGACGGGCCTCCCCGGCGTCGTCGTCACCACGTACGGCGTCGGCGAGCTGTCGGCGATCAACGGTGTCGCCGGCGCGTTTGCCGAGCACGTCCCGCTGCTGCACATCGTCGGCACTCCCGGCCGGCCGCAGATCGAGCAGCGCATGTGGATGCACCACACGATCCCGGCCAACGCGGACTTTGAGTCGCCCGACCACGAGGTGTACGCGCGCATGTCGGCGCCGGTGCGGTGCGCGAGCGCGTTCCTGCGCGACCCGAAAACGCTCGTCGAGGACATCGACCGGGTGCTGTTCACCATCTGGCGCAAGTCGCTGCCCGGCTACGTGTTTGTGCCGCTCGACATCGTCAACTGGCCGGTGCCGGTGGCCGCGCTGGACAGCAAGCTCGAGCTCAAGATCGTGAACGAGGACGAGAAGCTCGAGGACGCGCTCGTGGACGAGATCGAGGTCGCGCTGCTGGGCGCCCGGCGCCCGGCGCTGCTCGTGGACCTGCTTGCCCGGCGCCACCGGTCGCGCGAGCTCGTCATGGAGCTCGTGTCGGTCACGGGCTACCCCTCGTTCTCGACCGACCTCGCCAAGGGCTTTGTGGACGAGGACCACCCGGCGTTCGTGGGCCAGTACAACGGCGTGCTCTCGCGGCCGGGCGTGCGCGAGGCCCTGGAGGACTCGGACGTTGTGCTCAATATCGGGCCGATCATCTCGGACAACAACACGGGCGCGTTCACGCGCAACGTGCCGGAAGAGAAGCTGATCGTGCTCCACCCGTCGTACGTCTCGATCCGCGGCACCGTCCACCGCGGCCTGCACTTTCTGCCGATCCTGGCCAAGCTCGTCGCGCGGCTCAAGGCGACCGACCCGGTCCGGCTGGCGGCGGCCAACACGCGCGCGCCGGGTACCATCGCCGTCGGTCTGCCGCCGGTCGTCGAGTCTCCGGCCGACATCTCGATCTCGTGGTTCTACCCGACGATCGGCGCCAAGTTCCTGCGCGCCAACGACATCGTCTTTGCCGACTCGGGCACGGCCCAGTACGCCATCAACGATGCCACGTTCCCCAAGAACGTCAACTTCACCACCCAGCTGTACTACTCGTCCATCGGCTTTGCGCTGCCGGCCGCGCTCGGCGCCTGCGTGGGCGAGCTCGACGCGCGCAAGTCGCTGGGCTTTGCGCCTTCCCGCGTCATCCTGTTCGAGGGCGACGGCTCGAGCATGATGACCATCCAGGAGCTGACGACCATCACCCGCCACGGCTTCAACCCGGTCATCTTCCTGATCAACAACTCGGGCTACACGATCGAGCGCGCGATCCACGGGCCGCACGCGCTCTACAACGACATCTCGCCGAACTGGAAGTGGACGAAGCTGTTTGAGACGTTTGGCGCGGACCCCGACCGGTACGTGTGCACGACGGTGCGCACCAAGGCCGAGCTGGAGACGCTGATCGCGGACCCGGCGTTCCAGGACTCGCCCAAGGCGCGCTTTGTCGAGGTCATCATGGACAAGCTCGACATCCCGTGGCGGCTGTCGAAGCAGGTGGCCATCACGGCGGACAAGACCAACAAGCTGTTTGCGGACTACAAGAAGGCGCACGGGGAGTGAGCCGCACGGCGTGCGGCGGACTGCGGCGAGCCGCATGGCGTGCGGCGCACATCTGGCGCGTGAGCCGCACGGCGTGCGGCGCCAGACCGCCGCGAGCCGCATGTCGTGCGGCGCAGCGAGCCGCACGCTGCGCGGCTCGCGCCCGCCGCGTCGTGCGGCCCGTCAGGCGCACCGCCATAGCAAGCAATCTATTTTGTCCGTACATGTGGCGCAGTCGTGTCGCCCTCGCCAAGCGTGAGCTGTAGAAACACCGTGTCGAGCCAGCGGCCGTGCTTGAAGCCGACCGCCTCGAGCGTGCCGATGCAGCGAAAGCCGAGGGCCTTGTGGAGCCCGACCGAGCCCGCGTTCTGGCTGTCGCCGACGACGGCTACGATCTGGCGGTAGCCGAGGGCCTCGGCGCGCACGATGCACTCAGCCATCAGCGCCCGGCCGACGCCACGCCGCTGTGCCGCCGGGCGCAGGTACACCGAGTTCTCCAGCGTCGACCGGTACGCCTCGCGGGTGCGGTACGGGCCGAGGTAGGCGTAGCCCACGACCTCGCCGTCGTCCTCGGCAACCAGCCACGGCAGGCCGGCGGCCTGTATGGCGCGCACGCGGCCGGCCATGTCGGCCACAGACGGCGGCACGGTCTCAAACGTGGCCACGCCGTGCAGCACGTGGTGCGCGTAGACGTCCTGGATCGCGGCCGCGTGGGCGGCCGAGGCATCGACGATGTGGACCATTGGCTATGTGACGTGGGGAGTGGAGGCCCGGGCGAAGCGAGGTCTAGCGGCAGGCACGCTAGGCGCTAGATGCGCTTGACGTCGACGCGACACCGGTCGTATGTCCGGTGGAGCTGGGGCTCGGTGCCGGCCGGCGGGCCCGGCGGCGCGATCGTCAGCAGGCAGTACGAGCCCGCCGCGTTGGCCTTCATGAGCGAGCCGGGGTTGACGGCAACGACGTTGTCGACGACCTTGGCAAAGTGGTGCAGATTCGACGGCAGCACGAGCACGTCAGGCCGCACGCCGGCGATCTCGGCCAGGCCCAGGTAGCCGGTCTCGAGCGAGACCGTGGGCGGGACCGCGGCCGGCGGGCCCTCGGCCTCGGGGTCGTCCTCCGGGACCTGCTGGGCCGGAAAGACGGGGTAGACCGAGCGCTGCTCGAGCACGTGCTTGACGCCGCGGGTCAGCACGCCGCCGCCCAGCGCGGCCGCCGGCGCGCCCGGCACCGTGAACACGCCCTCGACGCGCGAGAGCTGCATGAGAATGTCGACGTTGGCGATGGCGAACGTGGTCTCGTTGAGCGCGACAAAGGCCGGGTTGGTCAGGAACTTGACGTGGCGTAGCCGGCCGTCGTGGTCGTCGTCGGAGCCGGCGCCCAGCAGCGCCCGGCGAGTGTCCGGGTCGGCCGCGCGGGTCGAGCGCGCGACCAGCGGCGGCTGCGGGAAGCTGACGTGGCGGGCGACGGCCTCGGCGGCCGCGTCCGGCACGACCAGCGTCAGCACGCCGGCCTCGTCCAGCCGGCGGAGGTGCGGCGTGACGTGCTTGCGGAACAGATCGTCCAGCGTGGTCACGTCGTCGTCTGGCGGCAGCGCGCCGGCGGCCACGAGCGGGTGGCCAAGGTCGACAAACGGCCCGAGCAGGATGGCCACGTCCGCGCGCTGGGCGACCGTCTGCTCGACCAGGTCTGCCAGCGGCTCGTACCGCAGGTTGTCGCGCGGCGTGTACGGGCCCTTGGCCAGGACCACGCGCAGCGGAGCCGTGCCTTGGCGGGCCGCGTGCGCCGCCAGCGCCGGCGCCGGAGTCACCGGCGGCGGCAGCGCCGGCAGCTGGTAGAACGTCGAGACCACAAAGACGTCGCCGGACGGGTTCGAGCCGCGAAACGCGACGATCTGGCCGGGAAAGAACACGACGCCGTGGGCAAGCAGGGCCTCGACGTTGAGCCGCACGCGCGAGCCGCCGCCCAGCCGCCGGCACGACTCGAGCGCGACCGAGTCCAGGTTGAGCTTGGACGTGGCGCCCGCGTGCAGCGAGTCCGACACGATGCGGCCCACCGCCACCAGCTCGGCCTGCGACTGCGTCGCCGGGTCGCCAAAGTCGGCCTCGGTCAGGTTGTAGTTCTGCTGGACGAGCTCGACAAACTGCTCTATCCGGTCGTTCAGGTACTCGGCCGAGTCCAGCAGCTTCTGGTGCAGCGACCGGTACGCGTACTTTTTGAACTCGGTCTGCGCCGTCAGCTTGACCCGGCTGTGCCCAGTCTGGTCGGCCGTGCCGTCGGCGGCGATGTTTGGGTTGAGCGTCTCGAGCACGGTGCCGGACGCGCCGCCGCGCTGGTACTGCCGCGACGGCGTCCCCGCCGGTGATGACGCCGGCCCAGCCGGCGACGACGCCGGCGGCCGCGTGCTCGCGCGCCGCTTGCCGACCGGCGTCGCTAGAAAGTCCAGCTCGAGGTCGGACGAGTCGGCGGCGCCGGTGCCGACCAGCTTGCGCTTGTTTTTGAGCTTGCCAGCCGTGCCAATCGCGCTGGGCTTGCGCTCGCGCTCAAGCGACTCCTGCATGTCCCGCCGGAGATCCTCGACCAGCTCCGGCGAGATGTTGCTGGCCAGGTTCTTCTTGTTGCCGGGGTCCAATCGCCATGTCAGCGCGCTGAAACGGTACGACAGGTCTTCGGGACTCTGCGGATACGCCTTGAGAAGGTCTGCCAGCGACTCCAGCACCGCCGGCGACGCCGTCGGGAAGTATTCTTTGAGCTCGGGCGCCGTCATGTCGGACATGGGGACTGAACAGCGGTCTGGGAGAATTTGTTTGACGCGTCGCGCGTCCGCACGTGATTCCACGCGACGCGCTGCACGCCACCGCGAGCCGCGCCTGCTCTAGCCTGTGAGAGCGACGGGTGGTGCCAGGATCACTCCAGTAGCAGACGGTGGCGCCAGGATACGCAGCAGCAGAGAAGAGAGCGACGGGCTTGGTGGGTCTCGTTGTGGGTGCTGGCTGTGGGCACCCCGACTGTGTAGCAGGTCTACATTTAGACCGTCTGTGCGACATTCGCGGGCACCGTATACGGCAGGCCGTAGCGGTGTACAGAGACGTAGTGGTGTACGCCCATGGTAGTGGTGTACGCCCGTGGTAGTGGTGTACGCCCGTGGTAGTGGTGTACGTCGAGGTAGTGGTGTACATCGGGGTGTACAGAGACGTAGTGGTGTACGCCCGTAGTAGTGTACGATGGTTGGCCTCGCAGGCTCGACAGCAGTATTGCACTGGCACAAACAGGATCCGGCAGCGAGTCGCCAAAGTCAGCTGTCTCGCGCGCAGAGCGATGTGTGGGTCTCCGACGGCGACTCCAGCGAGGGCTGCCCTTTGAGAGGATCGGCCAGCGTGCATCCTGCCACAAGAGCTCCTAGCTACATAGTCGCTGCCAGAGGCACCTGGTAAGCTGTCGACGAGCGTCTAGCCTGCCGTAGGCAGCCCTCGGCGGAGTCACCGCGGGAGACTCGTAGAACCTGCACAGGCTACGCGTGATCCTTTGTAGACTGATCTGGTGCTACTGAGCCAGCTGTGATCCGTCCGGCCCGGCGAGGACAATGGGGCGACCCAGTCCGGGTCCGACCCGCTGGACCGCAGCCCAGATTGAGGAGGACTCGGACTTACGGACTTGGGGACCCGGTTTGAGGACCGGACTCGAGGACCGAACCCGAGGATCGGACTCGAGGACCGGACTCAACGACACCACACTCGAGGACCGGACCCGAGGCCCGGACTCGCGGACCGGACTTCACGACCGGACTCAACGACCACACTCGAGGATCGGACCCGAGGACTAGACCTAGGACCAGACGTCATGACCCGCCCTTGGCAGTATTCACAGACCGGCGGGTCTGACAATGGTCATGACCGGCGGATCCGATCCAGAACAGGACCGGCGGATCCGAGCCAGAGCAGGACAGAACGACCTGGCAATGACAGACCGGCGGGCCTGACCTGGTCCAAGACCAAGGGCGCACCTGACCCGGAGCAGGCCATGGTCGGCGGGCCGGACCACGGTCTAGCCATGGACTTGACATCGATAGATCCGGACCTGTCCCAAAGCAGGACCGGCGGACCTGACAGTGACAGTCCCGGACCTGACCTGACGGTGACAGTCCCGGACCTGGCCCGACCCGTGCACAGGACAGACCGACCCGGACTGAACTTTCAGATAGGCCGGTCATAGCAAGGCTCTGGCCGCCCTCCGCCTGGCCCTGGTCTTTTCTACCCGCCTCTAAGAGCAGCCGTCAGCGCAACGAGCCTCCGGCGGCGACTCCGTCGAGGGTACCTGCCCTTCGGGCAGTTCCAAGAGCGCAGTCCACATTGCGTTTCACGTATACCGAGTCACAGACATGTACTCGCAGTACCCGCGTGACCGCGCAACGCGGGTTACAGAGGTAGATCACAATGCACCGCTCACGCGTCGGATCCCTGACACGCGCCCACGTTGCACGAGCAAACATGCTGTAGTCGCGAGCGCCAGCACTCGCCCAGGATCAAGCGGTCTACGCCTGGTCAAAGGGACAGACGCCCTCGGTGCGGTCACCGTCGGATGCTCGCTTACACACGAGCCCCCGGCAGCGACTCCGTCAGGGTCGCTGCCCGTCGAGCAGGTTGCACGCTGCCGCCGCTTCAAGGCGAGCTGCCGCGCTTTCGCCGCCACAGACTCGTCGCGCTGCCTCCGCAGGCATCCTCGACATGCTGCTGGGGGCCCCGGACGTCGCTGCGGCCAGATAAACAACACTCAGATTGATTGGTACATGCTAGTAGAAGATGGCCGGGTGCTTGTGGATCAGGCCCACAAGGGTGTTGGCCGCGGTCATATCTGGGTCAGCAGCGCTCCGCATACGCGTACCAAAGTTGGCGCCAAAGTCGGTTCCATCCAGCATGCGCACGGTGTTGTCGGACTGGACCTTGCCGATGATCTCGCAGGCGTTGCCCTCGCGGAGGTTCGAGTCCTGGGGTCAGCGGGCACGGCACGCGACGTACGCGGTTGAGAATGACGGTGACGTGGCCGTCCGAGTCCAGCGACGCGTTGTCGCCGCGAAGCTCGGTGACCTTGCCGACGAGCCGGACCGTGCGGTCCTGGTACTTGCTCAGCAGAGGCGCGTTGACGCGCGGGGTGATCTCGCTCATGGTTGGCGAAAAGACGCGAGGAAAATTGATGCTATATACAGCCGCGTCTAGCGCGGTTAGCGACCGAACGTCAGCGTGAGCTGGCCGTCGATGGAGCCCGCGTCCGGCGCGGCGCGGCGGGCGCCGGCGTCGGTGCAGACCGACTCGACGAGCGCGACCAGCCGCCGCTTGTCTTCGGGCGGGACGCGGCGCGAGGTTTTGCTGCGCTTGGCGCCAAAGACGACGACGACGCGGACGCCCTTGTCGAGCGCAGCCTCGATGGCCTTGCGGCGGTGCGTGAGCAGATCGCGCTCGTCGATGGCCCAGCCGAACGCGAACTCCTTGGCCTCGTTCTTGGGCTTGCGGGCGGCCTTGGCGGCGGCGGCGGCGGCCTTTTGGTCGCGTGTGTGCACCTTGAGCCGGCTGCGCTCGGCCAGATCGGCCAGCGAGACGGCCTTGCAGAGCATGGGGACGGCGGCCGTGAGGGCGCCGCCGTCGCCGACGCCGACGCCGGACTCGGCGCGGGCCAGGACGAGGGCGTGCGTGGCCGCGTCGAAGAGCTGGGCGACGTCGGCGGCGGCCACGCGGGCGTGGAACGTTCCGGCAGCGTCGACGACGTCCATGAAGCCGGTTGCAGGCACCGGGATGGCGGCCGCGGTGGGTGCGGCCGCGGCCGGCTTGGTGCGGCGGACCGGCCGGCGGACGTCGACGGCGGCGACGGCCGACGACGCCAGCGGGCGCGCGGCCGCGCGGGCCATTGCGGCCGGCGACAGCCGCGGCCGTGCGCAGCCGACCCGGGCAGCCACGGCCGGCACGATCGGCGGCAGCCGCAGCATCCGGGGCGTGAAAACAGCCGTGCGGGCAGCCATGGCAGCCATTTGTGTGGTGATCGGGCAGGGTCCCAAGAATTTTTTTTCTGGGCGGACCAACTCCAGATGGTCTACGGCACAGCGAGCATGAGCAGCGCACGAGCGCTGGCAAGGGCCGGGCGGACGGCCGCGCGGTGGGCGCCCATGGAGCGCAGCGCGGCGGCCGGCGGCGGCGCGGCGGCCGGCCGCGGGGCGCACAGCCACGGGCACAGCCATCCGCGCGGGCCCGACCACGACCACGATCACAGCCACGACCACAACCACGACCACAACCACGGCCACGACCACGCCCACAGCCACGGCGACGCCGTCGAGCACGCCCCCGTCCGCGTGCTGCGTCCCGACGGCGCCGGCCCCGCGCTGTCGGTCGCCGGCGCCCGCGCTCACTGCCAGCAGCTGCTGGCCGCGCACGACCGCCCCGCGACGATCCTGGCGCAGTTCGTGCCGGCCGGCGCCCGCGACGCGTTCCTGGCGCTGCGCGCGTTCAACGTCGAGACCGCGCTGATCGCAGACTCGGTGTCGTCGGTGCCGATGGGCCGGATCCGGATGCAGTTCTGGCGCGACACGGTCAACCGGCTATTCGAGGGCCGGCGCGGCGGCACGGGCGGGGCCGGCGAGGAGCCCGTCGGCGTGCTGCTGGCGCACGTCCTCGAGACCACCGGGCTGTCGCGCGGGTTCCTGCTCAAGATGGTGGCGACCCGCGAGGGCCGGCTGGGCGACCCGCCCTTCGCGGACCTCGAGCAGGTCGCGGCCTACGGCGAGGGCACGTACTCGCAGCTGCTCTACCTCACGGCCGAGAGCCTGGCCGGGCAGGTCGGCGCGGACGCGCCGTCGCTGGTCGCGCTCGACCACGTGTCGTCGCACGTCGGCAAGGCGCTCGGCATCGCCACGGTCCTGCGCGGCCTGCCGGTGTTTGTGGGCCGGCACCGGCAGGTGCCGCTGCCGCTGGACGTGTGCCTGGCGCACGGGCTGCGGCACGAGGACGTGCTCCGCGAGGCGGGCGCCGGCGGGGTGTCGGGGGCCACGCAGGCCGCGCTCGAGAACGTCGTGTTCGACGTGGCCACGCACGCCAACGACCACCTGATCACGGCGCGCACGATGCTGCGCGAGCTGGGCGACCGGCGGCTGACGGACGCGTGGTTCGCGCCGCTGCTGGCGGCCGTCCCGCTCGCGCTCCAGCTCGAGCGGCTCGAGGCGGCCAACTTCGACCCGTTCTCGCCGCGGCTACGGCGGCGCGAGTGGACGCTGCCCTGGCGCGCGTACCGCGCGTACCAGACCAAGACGATCTGACGTGGTGTTGGACGTATGTATATAGACGAAGGTCACTCCCGCTTGTACCGGGCGATGGCGGCCTTGAGCGCGACCAGCCACGCCGTCAGGTCCTCGTCCGAGGCCGCGCAGAACCGCAGGCGCTTCTCGGGCGTGATGAGCTGGAGGCAGTGCCGCTTGGACCGCGACAGCGGGTCGATCTCCATGACGTCGACGATGTCGTCCAGCGGGATCACCTTGAGCGGCTGGTACTCCTTCTCGGACTTGTAGAGCACCAGGTTCTTGCTGCGGAGGACGACCCACTTGCGGCGCCACTGCGAGTAGCGCCGGACGAGCCGGAGCAGGTAGCCCGAGTGCAGGACCTTGGTGTCGCGCTCGAGCTGGTCGAGGTCGTACGACGGCACGTGCGCGAGCCGGGAGGCCGGCGCGGGCCCGTCGTCGTCCGTGTCGTCGGGCGGGCCCGGCGCGGCCGGCGCGGACGCCGACAGCGGCAGCGGCCGGCGCGTGGGCACGACGGACGCGCCGTAGTCGGACGCGCCGGACGAGAACCCGGGGTCCTCGCCGCCGGAGAACTCCGAGATCGAGTTGTTGCTGGCCGGGAAGAAGCCGGAGCTCAGCGTGTGGAACGAGGCCTGGTCGGGCGAGGCCGTGGCCACGGACGAGCCGGACGCGGCCATCAGCAGCGGCGACACGGCGGTGCGGCGGGGGATGTTGACGGCCGCGCCCGTCGGCGACAGCGCCGGCGGCGACAGCGCCGACGCCGACAGCGCCGACGGCGGCGCCGCCGGCGTGTACGACGCATACGACGCGACCGACGCCGACGGGCGGTGGCCGAGCGCCGCGCTGGCCGCCATCCCCGGCGGCAGGCCGGCCGGCAGGCCGGCCAGCGCCCGCGGCACGGCCATCGACGTCCGGCGCTCGTCCTCCTCGGCCTGGCGGGCCACGCGCTTCACGTCGGCCACCCACTCGGCCGCCTCGTCCGCGCTCGCCGCCTGGAAGTGCAGGTTCCGGCGGGACGTGAAGATGGCAAAGTGCGCCGTCCGGCCGTTGTCCGCGGCCGGGCTGTGGCCCAGCGGCAGGCCGTGGCCGCCGTGGGCGTGCTTCTTGTTGCGCAGGACCGCCACGGCCGAGATGTCGGTCGCCGGCACGATCTCGGCGGCCTTGTACTCGTCCGAGTCCTTGTACCAGGCAAACTGGCGGCCGCGCAGGACGCACCACTTGCGCGTCCAGTTCTTGCTCTTGCCGCGACGCTGGAGCCAGCCGGCGCGCACGACGGCGTCGCCGGCCGCGTCGGCCTGCTCCTGGCGGCCGCGGGCGAGCTCGTCCTCGAGCAGGTCGGCGGTGATCGACAGCGTGGGCAGGTTGAGCGCGCTCGGCGAGCGCGGCGACGCGCCGCTAGGCACGGCCACGCTCGCCGGCCGGCGCAGGCGGCCGGGCGGAAGGTCCATGGGGCCTTGCGGGCGCGGGCGCGCCGCGAGTCGGGGCGAAGGGTCTCTGGCGCCTCTCTGGCGCGGTCGGGGGCTGGTAGGACGTCGGCGGGTGAGTCCGCCCGGATGCCGAGCGGCGCGCGAAGGAGGATGGGAGGTTTCCCGGTTCGGGCTAGCGCGTGCTCCACGTGACGCTCCGCGCCGCGCCGCGCGCCGGTTGTGCCGGCGCCCGCGCGCGCGGCCGGCGCGCTTGCGGCGCAGGCGTCGCGCGGCGCGGCTGCCGCTGACTACGCCAACAGGGATTGCTGCCTCAGCACGCGGGATCGCTGACGTAACCGGCCCTATTTTTCTGCTGCCGCGCCGTCCCCAACCCCATCACGATGGCAATTGAGCCGGCCGTGCTACTGCAGGCCCTCCAGGCGGCTGCGGCGCAGGATCTGGCCGCGGAGGCCGCCCGCCGCGCCGCCGAGGCCCAGCTCAAGGCCTGGGAGACCGAGCCCGGGTTCTACACGCTGCTCCAGGTACGTGCGGCCGCGGCGGCGCTGACCGCAGGAAGCCTTTTTGGACCGCGCGCTGCCGACGGACGTGCGGTGGATCAGCATCATCTACTTCAAGAACGGCATCGACAAGTACTGGCGCCGGTCGGCCCCGCAGTACGTGTGCGCGCGAGCCCGCTGACGCAGTGCGATCGCCCGCGAAGAGAAGCAGGCCATCCGCGCGCGGATCGGCGACACGCTGGCGGAGACGAGCCCGCAGCTGATGGCGCAGAACGCGCTGGCGGTGGCGCGGATTGCGCGCATCGACTTTCCGGTCGAGTGGTGAGTGCGGTCGCGGCGGGGACGGGGCGCGGCGGCGTTGGGCGGCAGCATGTAGCCGCCGACGGCATGTAGCCGCCGACGGCATATAGCCGCTGGCGGCCGGGCGGCCGGGGCTGTGGCGCAGGCTGCGGGCGCGGGCGCGACGCGATCCGGCGGGGCGGCTATGTGCGTGCGGCTGCGCGCCGGCGGCTATATGCGTGCGGCGGCGTGCGGCTATATGCGTCCCGCGGCATGCGGCTATATGCGCGCGGCGTCATGCGGCTGTGTGCGTCCCGCGCCCTGCGGCTGTATGCGTCCCGCGCCCTGCGGCTATATGCTCCGCGCGCCCTGCGGCTATATGGCACCTCGTGCTGACCACAGGCCCTCCCTCTTTGCCGACCTCCTCGGGCTCGCCACCGAGGCCCACGACCGCGGCGACGTGCCGCGGCTGCGCCAGGTCCTCTACGTCCTCAACCAGGTCGTCAAGGTGCTCTCGGCTACGCGCTTCGGCAAGACGCGCGCCGCGCTGCAGGAGGCAGCCCCGGGCGTCGTGCGCTTCGCCGGCGAGCTCTACTACACCGGCGTCCAGGACTGGCTGGCCCGCGGCGACGCGCCGACCGGCCAGGTCGCGTACCTGGCGCTCAAGATCTGCCGCCGGCTCGTGGTCGAGGGCTACGAGTTTGCCAACCGCGAGGACGAGGCGCGGCTCGTGTTCCAGGCCACGACGTCGCACCTGGGCGCGTTCGTCGAGCGGTACGTGGCCGCGCCCAGCGACGAGCTCGAGAAGTTCGTGCTCTGCCTCGGCAAGTTCTACCAGGACCTGGCCGAGCGCCAGCCCACGGCGTTCATTCTCATGCCCGGCTCGTTCGACGTCGTGCGCGCGTACGTGTCGCTCGTGCAGACGCGCGCGGCCGCGTTCCACGAGCCCGGCGCGGCCGGCACCGAGTTCTGGGAGAAGGTGGTCGTGCGCGCGCTGCTGCTGCTGCGCAAGACCGTCAAGATGGCGCACGGCGACAGCATGCACACGATCAAGTACCGCACGGCGGACGACCGCGCCGAGACCAAGGCGGCCGTGCAGTCGCTCAAGACGGACCTCCTGGGCGAGACGCTCGTGGTGCCGGTGGCGGACGTGCTGCTGGCGTCGTACCTGCGCCTGCGCCCGGCCGAGCTCGAGCGCTGGGAGGACGAGCCCGAGGACTTTGTGCAGGACGAGCTGCAGAACTCGTGGGAGTACCAGCTGCGGCCGTGCGCCGAGAAGGTGTTTGTGGACCTGCTGCTGTACTTCAAGGACGCGCTCAAGCCGCGCGTGCTCGAGTCGTTCCGCCAGGTCAACGCGGCCGGGTACGGCGACCTGCTCGGCCGCGACGCGGTCTACTGCGCGTTCGCGATCGGCTCCAACGCGCTGTTCGAGGACATCGACTTTGACGCGGTCTTTGTGAGCGTGCTGGCGCCGCAGGTGGCCGCGACGGGCCCGCCGCTGCAGCGCGTGATCCTGCGCCGCGTCGCCATCATCGTGACCAACTGGATCGCCGTCAAGTGCGGCCCGGCCACGCGCAAGGACGTGTACGAGGTGCTGACGCGGCTCATGGACGGCGCCAACCCGCTGTGCGACCTGGTCGTGCAGCTCACCGCAGCCAGCGCGCTCAAGGCGGCCGTGGACGAGTGGGACTTCGAGCTGCAGACGTTCCTGCCGTACCTCGAGAACTTCCTGCACAAGCTCATGGGCCTGATCTCGTCCGTGGACGCCATCGAGACCAAGCTGGCGCTGCTGCGCACGATCTCGGTCCTGGTCGAGAGCGCTGAGGGCCACATCCTCGCGTACGCGCGCGGCATCGTCTCCCTGCTGCCCACGCTGTGGGACCAGGCCGGCGACGAGCACATCTTGAAGGGCGCCATCCTGCAGACGCTGACCAACATCGTGCGGTCGACCAAGGAGGCGTCGGTCGAGTTCCAGCCGCTGTACGTGCCGCTGATTGGCAGCATTGCCGACCCCAAGTCCGAGCTGCACGTCTACCTGGTCGAGGACGCGCTCGAGCTCTGGCAGGCCACCGTGTTGGCGTCGCCCGAGGCGTCGCCCGAGCTGCTCTCGCTCCTGCCGAGCCTCGTCCACGCGCTCGACGCGTCCACCGAGACGCTGCGGGTCGAGCTGGCCATCCTCGAGGGCTACGTCCACCTGGCGCCGGCGCACGTCTGCCAGTTCTACGCGCCCGAGATCTTCAAGATCATCGCGCGGTTCCTGAACGACCTCAAGCTCGACTCGTGCCACACGGTCACGCACATCCTCGAGCTCTTCATCCAGAGCCTGCCGATAGAGTACTACATCCAGTCGCTCGAGGCGTCGGGCCTGCTGGCGGCCATGACCGACCTGGTCTTTGACGACGCCGAGTCGGCCATCAACGTGGCCCGGTACCTGCTGCTCTTTGGCCGGCTGGCCATCGTCAACCCGAACGTGGTGGCCCAGTTCTGCGAGCTGTACGCCACGGCCAAGGGCCGCACGCCGGCCGACGTGCTCGACGCGCTCGTGGCGCGCTGGCTCGACAAGATCGACAACATGGGGCACCCGCGTGTCCGCAAGGTGGCCGCGCTCGGCCTGGACGCCATGCTGCGCCTCGACCGGCCCGAGCTGGCCAAGTATGGGCCGGCCATCGTCAAGGTCCGCGACGAGATCTTCAAGGAGATCGAGGGCGAGGACGTGAGCATCGACGTCGGCCGCCAGAACCTCTAGTGTACATATCAGCCGCACGCTGTGCGGCGGCGCCAATGCACGTCACGTGATTCTTTCCCCGCCCGGCCGGCTTGCCAACGGCGACGCGGCTGCTGGCCCTGCCCGCAGGGCACCCGACGGAGTCGCCGGAGGCTCACCCACGAAAGAGCCTCCGGCGGCGACTCCGTCGAGGGTGGCTGCCCTGCG